>NC_060072.1:33738106-34041136 GCF_922984935.1 Meles meles
AATCAGATGGAAAGATATCAGCAACAATGAATAGTAAGAAATGTGGGATAAAATATGAACTACCTAGCAGGTAGTTCTGGGTGGCTCAGTCAGTTAAGCATCTGACTCTTCGTCTCAGTTCAGGTCTTGATCTCAGGATTGTGAATTCAAGCCCTGTGTTGGACTCCATGCTGTGCGTGGGGTGTACATAAAAAATTAAAATAAATAAAATAGAAGTGAAGTACCTGAGCTCTCTCAGGAAAAAAAGGAAGATTTCATGATGGATCAATTGGAGATCCAATAGTGATGGTGTTAATTATTAACTATATTAAGACTCACCTTCAAGTCCAGCAGAGAAGCAAAGTAACCTGAAAGATCCTTGGGAAAACAGATTGCTAGAGGAAAAAGAGAAGTTTAACTACTTTGATTCTCCCATCAAGTACTCTAGGCAGTGGTGAAATGTAAAACTCTTTCATCCAAAAAGCATAGTTAGAAAAGGATAAATAGCAAAATTATATGCGCAGTGACAGATTCTTATGAATGTATCCAATATTAAGTATGTGGTGTGAGAAATCAAAAAAATCTTTTTGGAAGCTAAGAAAAGTAAATGTTAGTAACCGGATAGAAAATAATTCAAATAATCACCGACTCTTTCAGTAAAATTTCAAAAGCATCTTCTCTGAAATGTGTGCGATTAAGCTGATGTTTATTTGACTGACGAGCATCCAGTACAGTTTTATGTGGACACCGCTGGAGTCATAGTCAAGAGAAATTTAATAAGTCTTTTTCTTTCTTTTTTTTTTTTTAATTTTATTTACTTATTTGAGAGAGAGAGAAAGAGAGCTAGAGAGCAAGCACGAGCAGGTGGCAGACCTAAACCCTACTGGCAGCTCTCATACTCTTCAATGCCAAGCCTCCATAAGGTGGCTAGTGTCTCTTACAGATATCCTTGATTGAAGCATAATGATTATGAATTTTATTAAATCGTTCTCTTTGATGTCTTTTTAATATTCTGTGTGATGATTTAAAAAGAAGGAAAAAATATGACATGTTTACTGGTGATAATCCTTGAGGAGAAAATGAAAGCAGGAAAAAGGAACATTAGGGCCTGGAGGTAAGAGAGGGTTGGAATGTTTGACTGGGTTACTACAGAAGGTGTCACCGAGAAGACCGCAGTTGAGTAAAGGCCTGAAGGAGGTGAGAGAGTGAATGCCACGGGCAGACATAGTTGTTTTGTTTGAAGAAACAGCAGGTACACAGGCTCTGCTGTGGGAGGTATCTGAAATGTTCAAGGAAGAGTAAGGAGAGTCAGTGTGGGAAGAGGAGAAAGAACCAGGTACAGAGTCAGAGAAGTGGCTAAAGAAACCTATATTATGGGAACGTAGACTTTTATTTTTTTAAATATTTAATTATTTATTTGATAGAGGGGGTGAGGAGGGGCAGAGGAAGAGGGAGAGAAAGTCTGAAGCAGACCCCATGCTGAGCACAGAGCCCAACGTGGGGCTGGATCTCATGACACCATGATCACAACCTGAGTGAAAAACCAAGAGTTAGACATTTAAATGACTGTGCTATCCAGGCACCCCTAGAATTTTATTCTTAATGAGTGGCAATAGCAATGGAAGAATTTCAACAGAGGATCTAACTATGGTTTAAAAGGATAACTCTAATTTCTGTGTGGAAACAGACCAGAGTAGCAAAAATATAGACACAATCAGGAAACTTGCAAAATCCAGGTGGATCAGGGTGGAAGAGGGAAAGGTATAAAAAGCAGTGAATTTGTGACTATCTTTTGAGTTAAATGAGATATTCTTTGGGATATGTGATAAAGAGATCAGATAAAGAATGATGGAGTTTCCATTTACTGAAATGGACGACTACAGGTAGAATAGGTTGACATTGGGCATTCGGTGAGCTGGGGTGGAGGGGGAACGTTGTCTGTGAGAGAGTGAAAGTGGGAACAGAATTCGGTGGGGAAAAGACAGGAACTCGGTTTTGAACCTGTTACATTTGAGATGCTTATTAGACATTCAAATGCAGAGGTGGAATAAGCAGCTGGATGCATATGTTTGCAACTCAGGCAAGAGGTGGGGGCAATTGCACTACTAGGTATTTATCCAAAGGATACAAACATAATGATTTGAAGGGGCACATGCATTCCGATGTTTATTGTAGCATTGTTCACAATAGCCAAACTATGGAAAGAGCCCAGATGTCCATCCACTGATGAATGGATAAAAAAAAAATATGTGTACACATGCACACACATGATGGACTGCTACTCAGCCATCAAAAAGAATGAAGATCTTACCATTTGCAAATGACATGGATGGTACTGAGGGTATTATGCTCAGTGAAATAAGCCAGTCAGAGAAAGAAAAATATTACATGATTTCACTCCTATATGGAATTTAAGAAATGAAACAGATGAACACAGGGGAAGGGAGGGAGGGAAAAATAAAATAAGATGAAATCAGAGAGGGAGATAAGCCATAAGAGGCTCTTAATTATAAGAAGTAAACTGAGGGTTGCTGGAGGGGAAGCAGGTGGGGGGATGGGGTAACTGGGTGGTGGGCATTAAGGAGGGCACTTGATGGAATGAGCACTTGGTGTTATATGCAACTGATGAATCACTAAACTCTACCTCTGAAACAATAATACACTATATGTTAAATAATCGATTTTAAATTTAAAGAAAGGGAAAAAAAAGAATGGAGATAATGTGAATATTTATTTTTTGAAATAAAACATATTTGTAAGTTGATAGAAGACATCAAGAAGAGAAGGAAAAACTGATATGCCAGGAACTGGTTTTAGGGATTCACCATGGCACTTAAGCTTAGTAAAAAGGAGATGAGGATGTAAGAACATATGGGACTCCTACCACACCTGTCAGCACAGAGTATGCAAGACTACGGGAGCCAGATCACCGGGTTTGGAATTCTAGTTCTGCCACTTACTAGCAAGGTGACTTAGGCAACGTGTTCTCTTCTCCAATTTCATTTTCCTCACCTCTCAAATGATGACAATAATTAAACCATCTTCAGACAATTAGTATGAAAACCAAACGAGTTATGTTTGCAAGAGGCTTCAAATAGCAAGTGTTTTTCATGTTTGCTAAATACATACATGCAGATACATATATCACAGGCATAAGAAAATACAAACATACATAAATTCTTACTGAGATTCCACTTAACTGAACTTCTTTTCTTCCTTTAGTCCAAATCATAGCACTGATCATTTGCTAACCGTTTTCTGCACAACAATTCTGTAATAAGAAAGTAAATTAGATTCATGAACTATGAAGCAACACTTAGAACGCAGGCCTGGTACTGACCTACTACTTCATATTCAATTTTATTATAACCTGAACTCCTCAGCTCTAAAAAGAGAGTAAAAAAGAGAGAGAGAGAGAGAGAGAGAAAGAGAGAGTAAAAGTAAACTGATATCCTAGTAGTTTTGTTTTGTTTTTTAAGATTCTATTTATTTGTCAGAGAGAGAGAGCACAAGGAGGGGGAGAGGCAAACAGAGGGACAAACAGGCTCCCCGCTGAGCAAGGAGCTTGATGCAGAACTTGATTCCAGGACCCCAGGATCATGACTGGAGCTGAAGGCAGCCGCTTAACCAACTGAACCACCTAGGCATCCCATAGTTTTGAGTAATAAATGAATAAGGCCTATAAAGCATTTTGTTCAACACATGTAACCTGAGAGACACTCAGTTAAGGATGGCTATTAAGATTGTTATGTTACCCTTAGTTTCTGGCACCTTGGCCGATATGGATATACTGTGGGGAAAGAGAGTGAAATCCGTTGAGATTAAGCCTCTTTCTTTTGCCGACCTCTCCCATTCTTCTTATCTATAGTTCATGCGGAAAGATAAAACTTGGAAAACATGATATGCACTGGAGAATGAAAAGATTTGGGTCGTAATAACAGCAACAGATTTTTACGTCCAAAAATGATCATTATCAGTGACGGATCGTGTAACGTTTCTGGCAAGTAGATGGGTGTGCAGTCAAAAACATTTATTGATAATGAAACTGTATTAAACATTTGGCAATTTTTTCATGTTTATGTGGGGCAGTTTATATTTGTTGGAAGCCAAACACCTTCAAAAATTTGAGAGAAAAATAAGATTCACTTAACAAATGTATGTAGGTGGGAAGGAGGAAATATAAAGGAAAATAAATGCAGTGGACTGAATGTTTATCCTGAGTCTTCCTCTGTTGAAATCCTCAGCCCCACTGTGATGGTATTAGGAGGCGGGAGGTGATTAGGTCATGAGGTGAACCTTCATGAATGGCATTGGTACCTTTATAAAAGAGACTCCAGAGAGCTCCCTTTTCCCTCCTGCCATGTTAGTCGCAAGAAGAAGAAGGCTATTTATGACCTGGAACCAAGCTTTTCTCAGATACTGACTCTGTTGTTCCTTAATCCTGGACTTCCTAGTCTCCAGAACTGCGAGAAATCAATGCTTGTTTAACACACCCCGTCTATGATATCTTGTTATAAGGACTAGGACAGTAGGGTATATACAAAGATTACCAAGTTGCAGAAAAGTAATTGGTCAACAAAGGGCCACTCAGCAATGTTTATACGAATAAATACTGCTGGACTTAGAGTCATCATAGCCAAAAATCCATGGACTGATTGGGTAGTATCCTCAAGATACATTAATTGTGCAGCCTGCATGCTTCCCTGTTGGGATATCTTTAATTTGACTAATTCTAGGTTATGAGTTTGGAGGAGAAACCCTGAGTTGGCAAGGTTATAGATAATTAAGAAATAAAAATGAACTCTCTTAGGTAAAAAGAAAACAGAATTGGAATTTTTACCTAGATGCCATCTGAAAAACATTTCAAAGAATTTCTGGACCTAATTTTTTTTTTTATACTTGATACTAGACTTTTTTTTTTTAAGATTTTTTATGTATTTATTTGACAGACAGAGATCACAACTAGGCAGAGAGGCAGGCAGAGGGAGAGAGAGGAGGAAGCAGGCCCCCGTCAAGCAGAGAGCCCAATGCGGGGCTCAATCCCAGACTGAGCCCAAGGCAGAGGCTTTAACCCACTGAGCCACCCAGTGAGAGACACTGGAAAGAGAATTTGGAATGAGAAATATAGGCAGTGTCTTTTGTTTACTGAATAGAGATAATAAGAAGTCAAAAACCATCCTGCAGTGATATACTACGGTAAACACCAAGTGGAAGCATTTTCACAATGGAGATGTTATAGTTTAACATAATTAAAAACGATTTGTTCAAAGTAGTAAACAAAATTTAAAAAAAAATAGTAACTTGAGGTGGGATTGTTATAAATTGCTGTTGAATTTGATCTGATAGAGGATAATGAACTCGGTTTTTAGCTGAGCGATAGCAAGCATGATGTACAGTCTTAAAAACATCACTTTGTGCATCAGTAAAATAATTCAAATAATATTTACCTTAAAGTATTGTTGTAAAGTTTATAAATCACTATAAATGGGTCTGGGATAATATTTGGCACGTAGGAGTCTCTATGGATATTTGTTGCTTTTGAGGAGCAATATTTTAACACAATTCATAGATAAATAGGGGAATCTACAGTGGGAGTCAGCTATCTCCTGCAAGAAAAATTAAGTTGGGGAGGTATTATTCTTACTCTCAGCTTCTGATGGGTACAGCCTGGTTGTAGGACCCAAGTATAATGAAGTGGATGCCCTGTCCCATATTTGAATTTGGAAGAGTGAAGTTGCTTTTAGAGATATCTGCAAAGCACAGTGGTTTTCAGCTGGGTCCTTTTATAAAGTTTGGAGAAATTTTTGATGTCAAGTGATACCAACAACTAAGGGGCAGTGCCCAAAGATGCCACCAAGCATCATATCATTTAACAGAAATCTCCACAAATCGAAGTATGTTAATTGTGCTGAGGTCGAACAGCCCCGGAATAGTACTAGCAGCAGAGTGGACAATGCAACATCACAGCAGAGGGTGTGGGGAGGAGGCAGGGAAGGTCTAGCTGCTGACCAGGCAGCCATGTCTTGAGCAGATGGCTTTTGTGATAGCCTTTCGGCATCTTGACTATGCCTTGGTTCCTGGAACCCCTGCTTGATCTCAGCATCCAGTTTTTTTAATTTAATTTTGTAAGCTACACAACATATTCTTCCAATAAATTCCTTAATGCTTAAGTTAACTAGTTTTTATGTTAGCCATCAATTAGCCACCTAATTAGTAGAGATAATCTCTCAGTCGCATTTGTTATTAGTAGTATTATCATTATCTTCATCTTAAGTAATGTAATTAATAATACTTAATTAGGAGGGATGATTGAAGTTACTTTTTAACAGTATCAATAGCAACCATTTATTAAGTATTTATAATTGGCTAAAGTGTGTATGCATGATATTCAATTTATTCCCTAAATCTACTTTGTGAAAAAAACATTAATGTCTTCTATTTAAGAAATAATAACACTGAGGCAACCCAAAGTCATCCAGCTAGTAAGTATCAGGCCCAAGTTTCAAACTCAGATGTTTTCGATTCTAAAGACATTTTTCAATTTAACCATTATTACATGTATATTATCATATCATATATATGTTAAATATATTAATATATGTTAAATATATTATATAATATATGTTAAATATATATTAATATGTTAAATATATTAATATACCATATATCTGTCATATATGTATATATGTGTGTATATATAGAGAGAGAAAGAGATAGATAAATAGATACATAGATTATAGATTATACATCTAGAGCCTGAATTATTGCCTCTTTTCTTCATCTCTATTTAACTTCCATCCTACATCTCCTTCTATTCTGGATTTCAATACTTAACATTTCATCACACTCTCTTTGCAAATCACCAATGACTTTGGCTTTCTGGGTATCAAATCAACCAATTTGACTACTTCCTCCTTCCCAAAATTCCATCACCCCTCTATTGTCAGCATTTTTCTTACAGTTTGGTATTCTCAATCTACCCTTTCTCAGTTTAATTAGTAGCTGTTCTAACTCAGCCCAGCTCTTGAAATTGGGTGTTCATGTGGTCATCATCTTTGTCTCTTCTTTTTCATACACACACTCTCTAGATAATCTCATCCATACTCAATATCATTTCATGATAGCTTTAATATAATTTATATTAATATTCATTATTTAATCAAGAATGATAAGGAAATAATTTAAATACACCAGTTAAATATACCAACCTTCAGGTACCCATCTGGCTACTTATCAGGTGATTTAAAGAATTCCATCAACTTTAAAAGCAAAATCATCTGAAATAGTTTTTGGGTTCTACTTTTTCAACTGAAACCTGAACCATTTTTCAAACTGAAAAATGTTTCAAATGAAACATTCATTGTCCAAGGTGGGGCTTAGAGTTTGCTCTAAATGTTCTATGCTACTCCAGATTGGGATAGCACAATATGAGGTCATTCAGATTAAATTATCTCAGGCTCCAGTTCACAGGTTGAGGGAATGGCTTTATTTCTTTGCCTGTGTTCTTTTTCCTGCCTTGAGACAAAAATTGATTATTACTGCTGAGGGATAGAAAGCCCACGTAAGTTGTTAGAGAATCTTGGTGTACTATGATTATAGCTATTCAGTGAGAACTATACACTGAGAACAAGTAAACCTGTAGAGAGCTACATGTTCTTTCTATGTGCTGGTCTGCTGCAGTTTCTCTGGGACTGGGTCACAATAGGTTTGAAAAGTTCTCTCCCCGCCACACCTACCCCATACTTGGATTACCAACAGTTACACCATGATAAGGAAGACTTAGACTTCTAAAGGAAGAGTTCAATTTCACATGACTTTACATGCTTAAGTATCCACATAGCCATTTTCCTGAAGAAAAGCTGTAGCGTGTCAGCAGGGGTAGGCAAGAAAGGGGATCTGGTCTCAACGGCAGAGTGTTCTAAGAGTTGATTTTGAGCCTAGGTCAACCATCCCTATTTTTTTCACCCTTTCAATGAATTGCCCTTCATGAGTACCCGCTGTCCATATTTGCAAGCTGACCTCTGTCAAGCCTTCTAATTTTATCAAACATACTTTAATAACATTGAACTTCAAAAGGAAAAGGGTCAAACTCTATAATGCTTTGCTTTGAATAAAGGAGATCTGCTCAAATTAATTCCTATATACTCACCACCAGAAACAGAAATGGCTGGCAATTTTTTTAAAAAATTTTTTGGGGGGGCTGGCAATTTTTAACTCAGTTTACCTCACTTGGCAGTTGACCATAACATAAAACATCCTTTTATAGAAAATAGTTCTGCTCAGTGTTTACTAAATAATAGTGAATAGAATTATGATCCTTGATTGATACCTCCCTATAAGCTCTGGCTTTATGAAAGAGGCCTGTGAACAATATACTTAAAAATAAATTCTATCTTCATAAATATTAAAATTCATTTCCACCAAATTACTAAAAATAGTTTTAAATATGTTATTTTACATGGATTTCATTTGGATTCTGAGACTATTTAGGGACAAAAAGAGAATGACATTTGAGTTTAATATCTAGGATGCCACATGTTGTGAAAAGATGTCATGTTGTAACATTTATAGTTTTATACTTTATCGAATACAAATTGGGCATTCAAGATTCACCTGACATCATGAGATAATAGGGCCAAATATAATCACTATATAATATTTTCTGTATGTTCACTACTAGAATTATAAGTGCACCATCTTTTCCCTCTATTTTATGGAATCATGCAAAATACATTTTATCAAAATTCTTATATTTTTGGACATGAACCCATAGCACTGCTACAAGTGGTGAGTTCATCTGTGTGTGGACTCACATTTTTTATATATTACAATTATATCTCTTTATATCTGATGCCTTATATACTTACAGCTTCATAGATCGTATTATTTGGATCTTGTCTTTGTCACACTTCCCTTTTGATGGCTGTTTTTGGAGAAGTCACAGGCATTTTTGGGGATCTGAATAAAGGGAAATTAAGTTGAATTGATAGTTAATTCGGTTCAGTAGTATACTATTAATTGATTTTAGCTGCTTTTGTGTATGATTAAGTTATTATAGGTAGCTACACTTAGAATGGCCTTCAGAAAAGACTTCCATCACTTACCACATTGACTCACAAAGGCGCATGTATGGCAATACATGTGTGTCCTACATCTCCAAGCACCAGCTTTATATGGGTAGTGGAGAAGAAACAAGTTTGAAATATAAAGAACCAGAACCAGAACTAGTCTGCAGAAAACTCTTCTAGTTATTTTTTGGGCAAAATATTAAGCAGTAGATTTTAGCTGTTTCCAAGCCTTGCCAAAACAAAAGTCCTTTCGTCAGGAATATATTCATTTCAGCAGCAAATACAGTTATATGTGCATCCTGTTTGTTAAAGGGTATTGTACAAACTGGGACTTCTCAGAATTCCTCTTTGTAGAGTAGATGCAGACTCTTAGCAGCACTACAAATCCTGAATCATCAGGAAGCCTCATGTTTTATGTACAGGGAATATCTAACACATTTTGTCTAGAAGTTTCAGATAAAATGATGTGTAAAACTGATCCCAATGCAGCAAAGAGCCTGAAGAAACAAGTGTTCCAGTGATAAAACTCCTACACATTTGTCAATACTTCAAAATACATAGTGTAAGAGTATTTTGTTTACGTGATTGAATAGCTCAGCACAACACAAGATAATCTAAGCGTGCATTTTTAAGTGCTCTGGGCCAGGGCCTAATTTCAGATTAGGTTTTTACATTTTTTTTCCAGAATTATTCATTTGGCTGAAATTGAAGTATAATAAGAGAAATTAATAAGTATAATAAGAGGTTCTCATGGAAAGCGAGACACTGAAAAAAAAAAAACAACAGAGTTTCAGATTGTCAAAACTGTTTTATTACATCATAGTGGAATTTATAACCTCTGATGGTTAAAATCACAAATATATTTTTCAAAATTCTCAATCTGTAAAAAATAAAATTTGATTAACTAACGAAGAAAGACTGAATTATCTTTATATTGACACTATAGAAAATGATGTTTCAAAGCTGTGGTTATATGAGACATAATAAAAGACTGTGTTAGGGAAATTTTAAAAAGTATATACAGATGAATATTCTATAATATGTAGTAATATACAATATTAATAAAATATATTATTTTTCTATTTAAATTATGGTAACATTTTATACATTCATAAATTCATGCAAACTCCTGAGAAAATAAGGATTATTATTATTATTTTTTTAAAGATTTTATTTATCTATTTGACAGAGAGGAAGAGAGATCACAAGTAGACAGAGAGGCAGGCAGAGAGAGGGAAGCAGGCTCCCCGCTGAGCAAAGAAAAGAGCCCCATGGTGGGGGGATCTATCCCAGGACTCTGGGATCATGGTCCTTCGGATCAGGACTCATGACCTGAGCCGAAGGCAGAGGCTTTAACCCACTAAGCCACCCAGGCACCCATAAATTATTATTAATCACATTTCTATCCATAGCCTAAACAACAAAGGCAAGGTAAATATCTGCTTATCATGTCACAGTTAAAAGAGGAAAAATTCGGTTAGTGGCATAAATGCCATTCTCCATCCAGATCTCATTACTTTTTCTTTGTCAGTCATATTCTTCATAGATTCTGAATAATACTGTTTCATAGGTATAGTTGGATGATTCCAGTATAGCTCTCAGAAATGATTTGCTTGATTCTCACATTGCAAATGATACCTATTTATAGTAGGCAGAATGATGGCCCGACTCTTGTTCTACAACTGCTTAATCCAAGATCGTTGGCAGAATTCTTTACTCATCTCTTTGCCCTGCCCCTTTACCTGGTCCATTGGAAAATCCCATTAAGTTTACCTTCAGAGTATATTCAGAATCTACCTATTTCTCACGACCCCAATGCTATCTTCCTGGTCTAATCCACCATCATCCCTAAGTGGTTTATTCCAATGGCTTCCTAAATGGTGAGCCTTTTTCCACCCTGGTCTTCCCTTCCTCCTGTAAATCAGTAAAACAGCCAGAGTTAAATCTGTTAAAAAGTAAGTCAAATCATGCCCCTCCTGGGTCAAATGATTCCAATGTTTTATTCACAATAAAAACCCAAGTCTTATTCACAATTTTTTTTTCACAATAAAACCCAAGTTTTATTCACAATAAAAACCCAACCATGATTATTTACAAGGTCCTCTGTGACCTGAGCCCTGCAAAACCTAGATGTCGCTGATCTCATCTTCTACTGCTCTCATTTCCTTTAACTCTTCTCCAGTCAGGCTACCACCCCAGGAAACACCACTCTCTTGCACAGGTATATCCTTTGCCAGAAATTCTTTCCTGTATACTTGGGTGGCTCCTTGATTTCCTTCTGGACTGTAATCCCAAATCCACTTCCTCAGCGAGGTCTTCTCTGGTAATACGTACATTTTCAGCTCTCAGATACCTCTAACCACTTCCTTGTTTTATTATTCCCTATAGTATTTATCAGCATCAAACGTGATATATATTGTAGTTACTACTATTGTCTGTTTTCGTTACACTCCCACCTGGAATGTAAACTTCATAAAAACAGGAAAATTTAATGTTTTGTTTGCAACAATATCAGCAGTGTTCACAAAAGTGCCCTGCACAGGGTACTTCTATGGTAAATATTTAATTCCTTATTAATGTGAAGTAAATTTCTTGGAGTAATTTTTAAAAAGTGGTCTGGCTATGTGACTTGAGTTGTATCTTCTCCATCTACTTTCCAACTTATATTACCTTTTAATTACCTTTCTGCTGTGTCTGGTCTTCGCTTCATCATTCTCTGCAGAATTACTGCAGCAACCTACAGATTGTCTCCCTGCTTCCTAGTTTGCTACTGTTCACAATGTGCCCTTTTCTAGGTGCAAATGTGGTGATATCCATCCCTACTAAATATGCGTCAGTGGCTTTAATTGGATAAGCTCACTGTAAGGTCACTAGCTTCCCTGCCATTCAAGAAGGAACACTGGACAGATGTAAATGAGAATAATGGATGATAGTATGGGATGAACTGAGATCCACATAAAGTTACTGAAAAGGCAATTATTTACAAATTTGATACTGCTGTTTTTGTTAGTACAAAACATTTATGACAGGGGTGCCGGGGTGGCTCAGTGGGTTAAAGCCTCTGCCTTCTGCTCGGAACATGATCCTAGGGTCCTGGGATCAAGCCCCGCATGGGGCTCTCTGCTCAGGAGGGAGCCTGCTTTCCCCTCTCTCTCTGCCTGCCTCTCTGCCTAGTTGTGCTCTCTGTCTGTCAAATAAATAAATAATTTTTTTTAAAAGTTATGATTAAAAAAAAATTATGACATACATCATAACTCATGGCAAGTTACAAATGTGTCCAGAAAACAACATGAGGAACTGGGGCTTTAATATATGAAAGGAAACTTTCTGTTGCTTTTCTTGTTGCGGAGTTAAACAACTTGAATCATTTCTGTTTTCCATCCATGATGTTTGGACCAGCTGTGAGAGTTAGGGGTATAACCCATGGTCTTGGATCAACATAAAGGTAATTAACTTTTTGAAATAACTTCAATCTTAATTTCATTTGAACTAGCTAAGCAATGCAAGTGATTCATATACTTGACTGATTATGTGGTTTATACCTAATCCTTTTAAAATTCCTCAAACTGAAATTTTAATGTATGGGAATGTTACATAATCTTTTAATTTTACATGGTAAAAATTCCAAAACCAGAGCCTAATCTATGTCTATTCGGAATATTTAGGTGTATCTGGGGAGGTTATAAGTAGCCATGGGTAGTTTCTTGGCAGGGATTTTGTTTGCTTGTGAACATTGTGAGCTTAGTGAAAAATGAAAACAATGACAGCTTTGGGACTTGAATGAAAGATAGTGCAAAGATCTTGATAGTGCAAGTTGCTTATTTTCCAGATAAAGTCTGGAGTTGGAAAGGATTGTTCTTCTTGTGTCAATTTAGAGACTACAGCATAAGGGAGGGATGTTTGAATTACTGTGGACTGGAAGGGGAAAATAAAGTAATAACGACAAGAAAGCAGGCACTAGACAATGAATGTCTTTTGAAAATACTCTCCTTTATTCCAGAAAAAATACATTTCCTTTTTTGGTGGGAGCAGCTCTTCCTCCCACTCCATTCTGAGGTAGTTTTGGGAAATTTTCATCATGGAAACCCAATCCATTATCCACAGGAAGGGACACAGACTAAGGTCTTGCCAGTGAGCATATTTCTCCCAAGGATTTTTGTAATTAGGAAAAAGGGGGGGGGGGCAGTTAGCCTCTGATGGTGAAATGAATGAGGTCCCAGAGCAGCCAAGTCCAACCCTTCAATATCTTAATGCCTTGATAGGATAAAGTCAACACAGAGAAAAAAGAAGAAGAAGAAAGAGGAGGAGGAAATGTGAGAAAGAGAAAAACTAATGGTGGCATCAGGGTTCTTAATTGTTTTAGTGTTAGTAGTGTCTGGCTTTCTTATTGTTCTGGGCTTCTTAAGCAAGTTAGTGATCTTTCCTTTTTTTTCTGAACTGATTTTGAGTTTCTGATGTCTTACCAATAAAATTTAACCAACACAAGGTCTAACTAAGATGATTATGTATGGAGACAGAGAGAAGAAGAGAAAGGAACACAAATCAAAATAGATGAGGAGAGCTCATAATAAACAGAATTTCAGTACACTGGTCTTCAGATTTGTCGCCATATGGTTTTGATGACCCAAATTTATTTTTCTCTTTATTTCATTGTCCATGCCTAGATAAAATTTGAAGACTTTGAGAACCCTAAGTTCATACTCTTTCTGGGTTCTTAGGGGCATAGTATCCATAATCATTACTAAGAAACAGCTCTAGTTAAAATTTACTTTACGCGTGGAGGTAGAAAGTGAAAAGAATTTCACTAGCTGGACCAAATGTGAGATGAAAGGAAGAATCTCCATGGCTCATGGAAATCCCCCCCCCTTTTTTTTTTAAGATTTATTTATTTTATTTGAGAGAGAATATGTGAGCAGGGGGAGGGACAGAGGGAGAGAGGATCCCAATCAGATGTCCTGTTGAGCGCAGAGCTGGATGGAGGGCTCTATCTGATGACCCTAAAATCATGAGCCAAAACCAAGAATCAGACGCTCAACTGACTGAGTGCCCCAGGTGCCCCAGGGAGTTCTTGATTTAAGAAATATAAGAACAGAATTGTGAGGTGGATCTCTTGGGAACAGATATAGTAGGAAAAGCCAACGGAACCTTGGACCTAAAATGGTTAAACCAATATTTATATCAGCACTGTAGCAAAAACAAGATCATAGATGTGGTTTAAGTTTTTATATAATAAATTTGGGTTATCCAGCTTACAATAGAGTGGAGGTCCTTGTATGACCAATGCAACTAAAAGTTAGGTGATAATAAGGGGTAAGTCTGCAACTGGAATGTCCTGGGAGTCCCCTTTAGGCTTATAGAAGCAGCACATGGTTTAGTGAATATTTATACATTTCCACTCATCTTTGTAGTCATAATGAATTATAATCAATTGGGGGGAAAAAGTGATAAACCTAGTGATTCAGATTTGGGTTCCAGAATTCTCATGACACTTAAATTTCAATATGGCCATTTGAGAGATTGTCTCATATTCTTGCAGGGATGACTGGTGAGGGAAAATGACGAGAAGTGGAGAACACAGGCTCTGGAGGAGTCTGCCTTAGTTATAATTCTGGCTCAGTTACTCACTAGTGGTATGACTTTGGGAAATTTACATAAACTCTCTGTGACTGAGTTTTCTAATCTGAAAAATAGAGATGATAACATTACTCCTCAAAGATTATTTTGATGATTAGGTAAAGCAACACCTAGAGTTCTTGGAGCTGTCTGCAACACATAGTGAGTTCAAGCTATTTTTGACAATAGAACAGTCAGATGAACTTAATGACCAGATCCCAACAGAGTTAAATCTACATGAAAGTTCTGTATCACATCCAAGACACACAGTAACAATTGGAGTTGGACACAGATAACATGTTAATTGAAATTTATTGACGATAAAACACTAGGAATAATGCTGATATGCAAAATTGGAAAGATTGAGTGGAAGGTAATCCTAAGTGGTTAAAACTACAGGGGACAAAATCTGAATAGGTGCAATTTAAAATAGAAATGAAGTCGAAAGGTAAAGTAAAAGAACAAGTCATATATGTAAGTATGTATATATACATATACATATGTATATATATATATATATATGGCTTTGCAAGACTAACATCAGGAAGGTGACACAAGGTAAGAGTAAATATAGGAAAGACTTAAAGAGTTTTGGTCAACTTCAAATACAGTATGTAAATTATATTGAAGATGCCAACAAAACTACCTAATCAGCATGGATACAGTGTCCAGAAATGCAAACATGAGTTTTGTTTTACTCTGTAGTTATAGTACCATATCTAGAATAATACACAGTTCTTTAAGAAGGACTGTATTTGGAAACCATAACATACAAGAGATTCCCATAAAAGTTAATGAAGCTTAGCTTTATATGAAAGAGAATTCAGAGTAAAATATCTGAATAACCTTAAGAATTCTAAATGAAATAAACATTACACTTATTCTATGTAGCTCTAGAGACCATATTTTATATATGCTTAATGAAGGATATTCAGAAGAAACTATTTACCAATGATTGTGTCACTTCCTGCCTTCTCAAATTCCACCCAGGTCAAGTCAGAAACTGTACTGAGCATTTCTGCTTTGAAGGCTGAATGCATTCTGGGATGGTGAGTCTAGCATTTTCTATTAAGTATCTGGAATGCTTGTGATGACCTCTGAGTAATTTCATACTCTCCTAGTAGTTTTGCAGGGCACCTAGTATCCATTATTTCTTTTGGTAACATTATCTTGAATTACTTCTGAATTACCCCTTTCATAGTCTCAGTTCACCGTGCTTTGTATGTGGTTGACTCAACAACATACTCTGGGTATGGGCACCGTAACTGGCTTAAGGATAATTATGTGCCCTAACTTTGTCCAATGACACCTAGACACAGAATATTTAAACTGTTAGAAAAAGATACTTGGGTTTCTCCCTCTCCATCCTAGTTGTACTTGACGCTGGGAAGCAGTTGTCTTTGTATTAAATCTTTGACAGAAGCCAACATGAAAGAGAGCAGAATTAAGACATAGTTTTAGGGGCGCCTGGGTGGCTCAGTGGATTAAGCCGCTGCCTTCAGCTCAGGTCATGATCTCAGGGTCCTGGGATCGAGCCCCACATCGGGCTCTCTGCTCCACAGGGAGCCTGCTTCCTCCTCTCTCTCTGCCTGCCTGTCTCCTTGTGATCTCTCTCTGTGTCAAATAAATAAATAAAATCTTAAAAAAAAAAAAAAAAAGACATAGTTTTAGAGTAGGGCCTAGGAATATAATATGAAGACTTGGTACTAGTATAACCTTAAACATTTAACTTGAGTGAGCCAACAAATTCCCTTTTTTATTTATGTTTGAATTTGTTTAATAGGTATGGTGACAGATACTAGCTACACTTGTCATGAGTGTATAGCATACCACATAAGCTTGTCAAATCACTATCTTGTACACATGAAACTAATGTAACATTATGTGTCAACTATATTAAAATAAAAGTAATTAAAAGATAAGAAAAGAAAAGGAAAGAAGTAGGTCATCTGTAAATTTAACACTTCTACTTTTCAAATTTCTCCTTTAGCAACTTTTAAGAAAATATGATTTCTGAATTTCTCAATAGATTTCTTTCACAAGAAGAAATAGGAAAACTTAATACAATAGACTCATATCTGTAAAAAAATAGGTTGACATATAAAAACTTTTTCACAAAGAAAATTTCAGCATCATATCCCATTCCTGGTAACATTATTAAACATTAATGGAAGACATAGGGGCATTTTCCAAATAGTCTATAATATCAGCACAAACTTGATAATGAATTCATACTTGATAGTGTAAAGAATTCATATCAAATTCTTGATAATGGGAGCATAAAGTGTGCAATAACTTTGGTAAAGAGTTGTCTAGTTTCTTAAAAAGTTGAAAAAATTCCTAGCTATTCTACTTCTATGAATTTACACACAAAAATGTGAAATCTTACCCTCATAAAAGGACTTGTATAAGAATGCTCATAGCCTCTTCCCTCCTCAGAGGGGGAGATAACCATGAGAGACTATGGACTCTAGGAAAAATCTGAGGGTTTCAGAGGGGAAAGGGTTGGGGGATGGGTTAGTCCAGTGATGGGTATTAAGAAGGACACGTGTTGTAATGAGCACTCAGTGTTATATACAAATAATGAATCATGGAACACTACTTCAAAAACTAATGATGTACTGTATGATGTCTAACATAACATAATAAAAATTTTTAAAAAAGAATTCTCATAGCAGATTTATTCATAATAAATTTTAAAAACCTGAAAACATTCCAAATACTTATAACTGGGAAATGGATAAAGTGCAATATATTCATACAGTGGAATACAACTGAACAACAAAGATGTTGGAACTGCTGATACATGCAACAGTATGGATAAATAACACCAACTGCATTTTGAATTAAAAAAGCCAAACAGAAAGGGTACATACTCTTTAATTGCATGTATATACAGTTCAAGAACAAGCAAGATCTTTCTCTGATGAAATAAATCACGATAGACTCAGCAGTGGGAGCAGGGATATGTGACTGGAAACTAGCAGGAAGGAACGTTCTGTTATCTTAACTGTGGTGTTGACTACATGGGTGTATACATTAGTTGAAACTCATTACACATAAAATATGTGCTTATTACATATAAAATAAGTGCTTTTTGAAGTTATCCCTTAATACAAAAGTTGGAATTAAAAGAAAAATATTTTCTTGAATACAACTTCTTGAATCAGTCCATATTCAATACATATCTTTAGACACACATGTGATTTGCCTTATTGCCTGTCAATTATGAATGACATTCCTTTCCTTAACATCAGTTTCCCAAGGCCTTATGCCTCCCAATTCTAAATTTTTCCCTATTTCTAACTGGCCATCTGTTGAGGTTTCAACAATATTTCTGTCCAAGTCATGGAAATAAAGACTCCTTAGTAATAATTAAAAGTATAGAAACTCATTTGCAATATGATGAATTCCCCATCACACTGGATATTCAAATAGTTCAGATAGTTTATTTTGTTTCATAGATGCTTTGTAATACCTATAACATTGCCTGTTACTGTCCTAGAAATTTAGCTGTATAGCTTCAGTAAATTGAGATTTAATAACTTAAACAGCTGCATTTTCTAGTTAGCCTTTTTCTTTTTCTAGCATTTCTTAGCTGTAAAAATGACTGTACTGCACATACAATTAGAAGGAAACCATAGGACAGGGTTTCCATCCTGGCTATTTTCACGATCAGTAGTTCCTTTAAATAAATCAATTTATTGATAATTGATATCACTTTGTGAGACAAGACAAATGAATCAATCTTATTTTATTTTTTGTCATATACTAGCATGACCTATGATTTTAAAAATCTTTGTATAAAATGTAAACTAGTCATATTAGGTTATATGTTATTAAGGATAACTACCAGAATATTTTCATTTATAAATTCAATATAGTTAAATAAACACAAACTTGTCAAAATTTACAACAGAATATGCTGTCTTCCTCTGTTTTGTTAATTTATTTTGTATTTCTTCACATATATACATAATATATTATCTAATCTACACCTGGTTTAAAATCCTAGGCATCATTAAAATGTAGACTTTTATTATTGCTATTATTAAACTAATCTACTAATAAGTTCTGCGATGATGATGAAAAGCTTAACTTACTCAAATATCAGAGCTGTCAAAATTATCAAGTCAGTAAGCAAAACATTTGTTTCTATATTTGCCAATTGATTATTTAAAATATATAAGAGTAGCGGGGCACCTGAGTGGCTCAGTGGGTTAAAGCCTCTGCCTTGGCTTGGGTCATGATCTCAGGGTCCTGGGATGGAGTCCGGCATCAGGCTCTCTGCTCAGCAGGGAGCCTGCTTCCTCCTCTCTCTCTGCCTGCTTCTCTGCCTACTTGTGAACTCTGTCAAATAAATAAATAAAATCTTAAAAAAATATGTATATATATATATATAAAAGACTAATACAAAACTTTAATTTCATTTTCAACAGATTTGGATTTGTACATATTTTTCTCTAAATTTTGTTTTTATATGTTAGTGTACTCTGTACTATCAAATGTCTTCTTATAAGAATTAAACATGTACTACTTGAAGAATTTTGTATTTGCCAAAATCAGATTAGGAAATAAAATAACAGATTCCAGATACCTAGAAATATTTAATTTGACAAACTTTAAAGTACATTGCAACTTTATATTCAATGGGAATAATGTCTACCTCTCATCTATTGTGAAATTAACTGCATATCAGTGTTACTAGTATGTTGTAATTCAGCATAGTTTAAGACAAAATTTAAAAACATTTTTATGAAGTCCCAGCTAATTATTAAGGATAGTATCATAAACATTATTTATAAATGCAAATTCATGTTTTACTCTGGTTACCTAAATTATTCTTATGGAAAAAAATGTCTACCATACCTTAAAATATTTAAGCTTCCATTTATGATTTTCTCGTCAGTGATGAAATTAAGCACTCATTCTAATTCCACTGAAGATGTGTTTTAATCTATTTCCTCTTATTAAAAGCAATTTTACTACATAAATTGTAGTAATTGATTCTAAGAACATAGAATTTGGCCAAGCATTTACCTATTCAGCTAGTATAATTTTGGCAAGCAGAAGTACCTACCCAAATTCCTGTCTAAATTTATTGTCCAATGTAATAAAGCCACAATTGTGACAAATGTGTCAAGGAAGTGTACAAAATTACTGGCTTAAATTATTTACTATGTGGGTTAAAGTTAAGCTGGAAATAGTTTTTATTGATCTTAATTTCATTAAAGAGCATTCTTTCTCTTGTGTCCAAGATACTGTTCCAAAAGGGAATTGAAAATACATCCCTTACTACAATTACTCCACCTTTTATTAAACTTTAGTGTTCCCTTTGAAAAATAGTACTAATTCAATGTTTTTTGTATTTGGTGGGAAGTCATAAACTATATGTAAATATGTAAATTATTACACTTTCTATAATTCCAACAATTAGTAATAGGACTGTCAAATGTCAGAATGTTTTCTTAAACTGGCAAACCTGGCATCCCAGCTTTCTATCTTTGGGAAACAAACTGGACTCATACACGTTGAGTTTTCCTTTTCTTTTTTCCTCCTACTTGAGTTAGTTATATTACAATCACCTTGTTGCATGACTTTTGCTCTCTGGGCTATGCCTTACAATGTCATTTAGAAACTACAATTAGCAGAACATTTCTCTTCAGCACAGTGCAGAGAGCTTTTCCACATACATTTGAATCCATTTTGATGTGGTTTACTAATTAGACTGTATACAAATATGTAAACTGTGGGATGATTTACTTTTAAAAAAATTTCATTCATAATTGTGTTGCTTTTCCAATTTTTTATGGAAATACTAAAGTTATCTTGACATATGACCAATCATTTTAAAAAGATACATCAATGGACATGAACCAGAGGTTAACATCAAATGGAATAATGAGTTAGTACAAAATGAACAGAACATTTTTTGAGGTATAGTCCTTTTAATTAATGGGAAAACTAAAATTTGAAATACTAAAAATAAAAATATATAGATATCTCCAACTCTAATGTAAAGTATATGGGATAAGCAGATTTTTAAAAATAACTGGGTGGAAGTAACTACCCAGTAACTATCCTACGGGTTGAATTCCATACAATTTTTGTGATATGAAAAATATTTATCAGGTGACTATCGCTTTTGTTGAAATGGTTTGAAATCACCACCATTCACTTTAATTAATTTGGCCCAACTCTGTATCTTCTATCATTATTCACCCAAGAGGTATCATTCTGTTCTCACACTGGGAAGTGGATTTCCCACTAGTATCTTCACTGAAGTATCAACATATGAAGATATCCTCACAAAACAATAAATACAGGCCTTCAGTAAGGGTGCATACACTTTGTAAGAGGATTATTCTTTTACAGAGATTATAGAGAATAATGGGGCTTGGTTTTGTCTTTCAGCTGCAACTCTTAAGTCTGATCCCCCACCGCACCCCCAGACTTCTTCTTCCTGAACTGTTCCTCATTGCAGGGAAATTGAAGACACTCTGGCTGAAACACCTGTTTTTTGCTGTTGCCATTGCTTGTCTTGGCAGGCAAATGGCCCCTTATGCACCCCAAGGACACTCAGAAAAAGAAGATGATCTTTCCCTTCCCTGTAGAGTTTCTTTCACTGAATGTACTGCTTTCCTCTGCCCCTTTCCTCTCTTCCTTCCTTCCCTATGTTTTTCCTTCCTTCTCATTTTTTTCCTCCTTTCTTTGATTTCTTGTATTTAATGAATGGCTACTGTGTGCTAAAGGGTAGTTAAAAGAATATATTAATGAAGAGAGACCATAGGGCGACCCACAATAAACCCAATTACAATACTGTGATAAGTGTAAGCAGAATCAGGGGCTCCTGGGTGGCTCAGTGGATTAAAGCCTCTGCCTTCAGCTCAGGTCATGATCCCAAGGTCCTGGGATTGGGCCCCACATGGCATCAGGCTCTCTGCTCAGCAGGGAGCCTGCTTCCTCCTCTCTCTCTTTCTGCCTATTTGTGATCTTGGTCTGTCAAATAAGTAAATAAAATCTTTAAAAAAAAAAAAAAAAGTGTAGGCAGAATCTTCCTGGAGAGCGCAATGGGGTGGTACATAAACAAGTATTGGTGAGTCAAGATGGATATCACAGAAGTGGTTTATAGACTGAAACCAGAAGGCTGGGCAGGAGTTATCCAGTCGACTACTATAACACATTTCTTATCCAAAGTTTTTTTTTCACTCACCAGCCAGGTCAAGATTGTATTTCTTTATGCTATATTAAATACTGAGAATTCTCATTTCAGTTAGGGACAGGAGAAGCTAGAGATGGAATATTAATTTCATTCCAAAAAACTATTAAGTCTCTAATCCTTTCTTCTTATAAAATTGTGTTTTTGTCTCCATAATATTTATTTTTGTCTCCATAATATTTATTTTTTCTTAATCTCATATTTTACCCCTGAGTCTTTCATTTTTGTTTTTTTTTTAAGTTTAATTTATTTATTTTGAGAAAGAGAGTGTGTGTGTGAGAGAGAGCACAAGCAGAGAGGAAGGGCAGAGACAGAGAGAAAAGCAAATGCCCTACGAGCAGGGATCCTGATGAGGGGCTCAATTCCAGGACCCTGAGATCATGACCTGAGCCCAAGGCAGCCACTTAACCAACTGAGCCACAGGGGCGCCCCTACCCATGAGTTTCCTTACAACATTATCATCGCTACTATGTTACTTTACTGGAATTTAAATCTTCACTTTTTGAATCCTCTATTGAATCCTTGATGTTAATTAATAGATCAAATATATATTTTTCTTTTCCAATCTAATGGTAATTTCTTACCTGATAGGTAAATTGTGCTCTGCAAAAGGAGAAGAAAATAAAGTAAGTTAGAAAACACATAACAGAGTTTGAAATATTTACCTTATTTAGTTCTAGCCAATAATGAGAGTTATTTAGCCAGATACTTTTTAATGTCAATTACATTCATCTGTTATTTGTTGAGCTCCCAAAATATTATCAATATTTTAGCTCAGTCGTTCACTGAGGACTATAATCATAATCTGATATTCTCCAGGCCCAATTTTAAGCTCTTTCTATCCTTTTATCTTTTTTATTATATTTGAGAGAATTCAAAAGACAATTTATGCAGCTAGATCATCTTAAAGTAACATATTTTAGAATCTTTTGTGTTTATTGCTGAACTCGTGAAAATACTTAATTTTTCAAAAATGAATAAAATTTGGGGACATATGGTTTGTACTTTATGTAAATAAAGCACAAATAGAAATTTCAACTCAGTATGGATACTTTAGACACAATTAGTTTCCAGAGGCCAAGAAACATGAGGAGACAAAGAATGCTGGCTGACTGAAAACTTAGCGTATAACACCTCTTGGATTGCCTTCAATAGCTTTTCTAGGAGAGAAGAAAGTCAGACTGAGCCCTTTATTAGTTTTTATCAATAAGTCTTTGTTAGCAATTGACACAGCATTTCAAGTGGTTCAACTGGAAAAGGTATCAGTACAGACTGAACATAATTGGCTCTATAGTAACAGAATTCTATTTTAGTAATGACATACACTTTTGCTTCCAAAACTACTTTTTGATTCAAATATATTACACTAATTTAATAGTTGAAGTGATTTATTTTGGGGATTTATTTGGGGAAGCAAAATTTAAATTTAACAGATATTAATATTTTATGACAATTTGGTTAATTTATATTGTACATCCAGATACAATAACTAGGATGCAACAAAATTCCTTGAAGTTTTCCCTTTAATTCCAATTAACCCCCTTTAATTCAAATTCCCTTTAATTCCAATGATACCAAATGTTTTAAAATGATCTGATTATTTCATTCAATTTATTTTCAATGATATATATTCAATTTTATTCCATTTTATTCAATTTATTTAATTGTCAGTCAATATAATTGAGTTCTGAAGTAGATCATTTCCATTAAAATCATGTAGAATTGCTTTCTACTGAATCTAAAATCAACATACCCTGCCTTTTAATATGACTACCGTATAATATGATTATCTAAAGATAATAAGTTCAAAGATACACAACACAACTGCATGAACTCATATAGATCAAAATAAGCATATAATTCCATTTTTCATCTAATTTAAAAATGTTTGTTTCAGAAAAACCACTAACTTAAACTGTAACTATCTTTTCCACTACAGAAAAGCACAAATTGTCCAGGAAATAAAATATACAGATAAACACTATGACGTCAGAAGTGAATATATGAACCTCCAGGGCACCTTGATTACCATTCCCATGATGAATACATAAGAAATAATTTTCCACCATTTTTGTGTAACACTCATGTATAAACAAATGATAAATGAATCTTTCCAAAATAAAATTAACATTAATTATGAACAGGTTGTTCTCTGGGGAAGGAAACAAGATAATTAGAGGGATGCTTGGAGGTAAGTTGTGGGAAAGGCATATAAAAATTTTATTCTTCACTCAGAAGAATTCCATGGTGTGAGAACTGGGCAAGTAAAGGGGATTTGGTGAGACTAGTAAAGTGAAGGTATAATGACTTTAATTTGGACAGGTTTCTGCCACAAATCCCCCACCTTCAAGACCTAAAGGACTGAAGCAATATCAATTTACCCCTTCCTGAAACCAGGTTGAAAAGCTTCTTTCAAGTGAATGACCAGCCCAGGACACTGAGCAACTGAAGTTAACTACCACAGTTCAGCTGCACAGAGCTGTACAGTATCAGAGAAACAAAGGAGAGTTTGCCTTTTCACGAGACTGGCAGAAAAGAAAGTTACATGCCTCAGAAACAAGTTTCTCTGGAGATAAATAGGTAATAGTCTTCATTTCAACAGCAGTAGTTACGTGAATTCATATAAAAAATTTAAGTTAACTTTGGATTTCAGTAACCATAAAAAGAATTTAAACACCCATAACCTTGACTATTAATTTCCTCATTTAGAAAAAGGATGATTACATATGGGAATGTGTACTCTCAAAAGGACTGGCTCACTGCTAACAGTGAGGATGTAAGGGAAACACAATTTATTAGCCATTGAAACACATAGTTTTCTGTAAGAAAGTAAGCACAAAGGTTAATATATTTCAATTAAGTCTTTCAATAATGAAGTGAAATTGAAGCATATTATTTTTAATTTGACTTATTTATGTATCTCCTCTGTATTTCCTGGGAGGCAAGTAAAACAAATTTAAGTTGAA
Organism: Meles meles; assembly: GCF_922984935.1. Classification (NCBI taxonomy): domain Eukaryota; kingdom Metazoa; phylum Chordata; class Mammalia; order Carnivora; family Mustelidae; genus Meles; species Meles meles. Next base: position 33,762,952 of record NC_060072.1, read on the forward strand.
ATAACTTAAAAAAGGTTTTGTGACAAACATGATTGAAAAAAAATGCTAAATAAAATGGTACTTTAAATTGTTAAAATATAATCTCTATTGTACAACAGATATACATATATTTTGTTAAGATTGATATCTTTGGTTCATGTAGCCAACATCTAGATAAGGTAATATCTATCTTGTTACCTATATAACATACTAGAACCTCCATTGAGAAAGATGTCTATTTTTTGTACATGTAACTAAAAATATAATAGAGATTATTGATTTATCTGGATGTTTCTTAGATAACATGTTACATTAAATTTTATATCTAAATTTATTTCATATTTCAATTGGTTTTGTTTTATCCTGATTTGTTGATTTATTTCTTATGTGTGTATGTGCAAGGAGCAATAATTAGTAATTTTACTGATGATCCCACGTTTCCAAGGAATTCTTAATTAAGTTCCATTTACAGTTATAATCCCAACTGACCTGATGATTTCTTTTTTTAACTCTCCCTTAAGGAAAAGGATATAATAAGAAATTGTGAAGGAGGGCTGAATGAGATGAGAAGATCTTGAACTTCCCTCCTCCCATGGACACAGTGAAAATCCAACTACACAATGAGAAGTTACTTATGAAAGAAATTCAGAAAGTAGCTAATACATCAGGTAAATGAGAAAATATCCACATTGAAAGAGTAGGAGAAGTTGAGACACAGTCTCACCTTAAATGCCACTCTGCAGAGAGCCATAGAATTAAGAGGGAACTCGCAATTCCCATCTTCACTCTGAGGAGCAAAGGATTTGGAACCCACATTTAATACCCCAACATTTAAGACTCCCACCCAAGGTACAGGTCTCCACCTAGCTTTGAAAACCAGTGAGGCTTGGGTTCACAAGTCTCACAAGACTACGGGAGTTGTTAAGAGTACACAAACACTCACAGCAGCAATTCCCCTCAGGGTCAGTGTAGAGAGAACACACAAAAAGGCTCACCCCCAGTCTCTTCCTGACAGAGGTCTGTCTGCGTACTTTGAAGGCTATTCTGGTCATTTGGAGCTGTCTGTGGTCCAACTTGGATCTTGGGAAAACTGGTAGACCTCTTCCCCATCAGCTCCCTCTGGCCTATCCCTAGCCACCAGTATCTTCCTAGAAGGAGCTTATACATATGTCTGTACCTCAGTTTTTGCACTTGATGCCTAAGAGACAGCTCCACAGAGCGTATGACTCTGATAGCGAATGATGATTGTATCCTGGGATTATAGCAAATAAAGAAGCTATTCTTAATGGGTACAAGAGCATCCCCTTCTTTATCTATATCTATATCTATTTCTAATTCTCTATCTATCTTCTATATCTCTATCTCTCTATATCATACTTTAATAAAGCTGAAAAGTTTTAAAATTTAAGGTTTTAAAGGTCTTAAAAATTGTTCTCAATACATGCCAAGTAAGGCGTGCTTTTATTTTTCTTCTCATAAAGATAAATATATCAGTACAAATGAAAGGTGTAATACAAAATTCCCATGAGACAATTTTGTACAGAAAGTGTGCTGGGTTATTGCTTAAAGTTGTTACTAAAGGGGGCACCTGGGTGGTGCAGTGGGTTAAGTGTCAGACTCAGTTTCGGCTCAGGTCATGATCTCAGGGTCCTGGGATTGAGCCCCATATGAGGCTCTGTGCTAAGCGTAGAGCTTGCTTGAGATTTTTCTCTTTCCTCTTCCTCTGCCCCTTCCGCTCTTGCTGTCTCTCTCTCTCTCAAAAATAAATAAAATCTTTTTTAAAAAGTTGCTCTTAACCAACAGAGGGACTTGGTTTTTGAATCCACCTTAAACGAAGTATGGAAGTCTGATTGGATGTAAAGATACTTCTGGTTTTTTAGCTTCTCTTAGTACAGAAATAACTGGATGGGGAGATATCTAATCTGACTGTTAACCATTCTTTGATTCCTAAATCAAACAAATCATTAACTTCCCTGGGGAGAAGTATGGCATTTTACATTTATCTTTTATTTTGACAACAAATAAAAGTTTTATTTATTCCTTAAAAATAATTACTGAAGAAGTAACTAAACCGTTGGGATACAAGTCTCGCTCTCTCAGAAAAGGCTTCCTAGGCAACCTTTCTGTTTCTTTCCCTTACTTCGCCCTGTTTCTTATATTTATAATTCTAGTTAACATCTCAAATGATCTTGCTTATTTATCTTCATCTTCAACATAAGCTCTAGGAAGGCAGGGGCATTCTCTACCCTTTCATCACTGTGTTTCTAGTGCCTATCTCAGTGACCAGAAAATGGGGCCACCCAAAAGAGAACTGTATACCCAGTAAGTATCCATCAAAGGTTTTGGTTCTTTGAACCCGTATTTTAACTCATTTTTTTTTGTAGAAAAGAAAGAAAAAGAAAAATATTAATAAAACAAAGAATATAAGAACTATATGTTGGCAAGAGGGTTAAGGAAGCTGAGGATTACAATACTGACAGAAGGGATAAGACAGAAAGATATAACTGGTGTCTTGAGGAGACAATGAGTAACACTTTAAGCCCTAAGAGTCTCTTCCTACCTTCATACTTCCTTTTAAAAAGGAAGTTTAATATCATACTTCCATTTTAAAAGGATAAGGATGGTCAGTCATACAGAGACTCCTAGTAGAGATTGTGCCTGAGCTAAGACTCAAAGGACATAGAGAACTCAGTTGGGAAATGTATTTAATACATAAATTACAAAAGGAGTTCTCTGAAAATTGTTATTATTTCTACTAATATCATTTAGTATTCAAGTCCTTTAAGAAAATCAAGTAAATAATTATTAAATAAAATAAATTTACCAAAGGGTCCTGAAAAACTGTTGGATAAACCAAAATAGAATGCGATGAAGTTATGTTAAGGCAAAGGTGCTGAAAGAAGTAATTGCATGGTTCCCATTTACTCACCCTGTAATTACAAATTATTTCATATAGTCCCAGGACATAAGCACCTGATTTATTGACTTTAGTATGCAAGAACAAGTCTCCTTTACTTAACTCCCTTCCCTTAACCCTCTTATGAAGGAATGGATTTGTAGTCAGTTTATGACAGGGGAAAAACATGCTATCTGATAGTTCATGAACATCAAAAAAACCTGTTCTTCTTTCATCCCCATAATCCTGCCTCTGTTTACAGAGAAAATTCCCTGGATAGAGAAAATTTTCCTACTTAATTTTTATTTTTCTGAATTTCTTTTCTGACCTAGTACTTTCATGGGGCCAAGGTTTCTAAATAGATCATTTTGGCTCCCATCTTGCTCTCTTTGGGGAAGGTGAAATTACTTAGAGAGAAGCGTTATAGATCCCTCCCTCATTTTCTCAGGTGGACAATGCCGTAGATGATAGCTTCTTTCTTTCTAGTTCATTATTAGGTAAAAGTGACTTGAACAAAGCTGATTTGGAGAAGATTGCTTACTTGAGGGGCAATTTGTCTCTTTTAAAGCCTTATTCAGCTGGTGAGAGAAAAGGATCATGCAAGTAGAGCTCATCTGAAGCAGAAATTGCTGGGGGCTGGGGGATGGGTTGGAGGGTTATTTTGGGTAGGAATATGGACTAGAAAGTTAAAATGTTTTGCATTGTCTGATGAGAAAGAAGGAAACTTTGGAGGAAGAGAGCTTCCCTGTTTTCTCAAATACCATGTATGAGATTCCTAAGGCTGACATAACAAATTACAGTAAACCAGATGGCTTAAAACAACAGAAATCGGGGCGCCTGGTGGCTCAGCAGGTTAAAGCCTCCGTCTTCGGTTCAGGTCATGATCCCAGGGTCCTGGGATGGAGCCCTGCTTCGGGCTCTCTGCTCAGTGGGGAGCCTGCTTCCTCCCTCTCTCTCTCTGCCCACCTTTCCCCCACTTATGATCTCTGTCAAATAAATAAATAAAATCTTAAAAAAAAAAAACCAGAAATCTATTTTCTCATGGTTTTGAAGGCTAGAACCTCTGCAGGGCCATGCTTTCTCTGAAGTCTGTAGGGGGTAGTCTTTCTCACACCTTTCTCTTAGCTTCTCTGTCTCATTCCCCAGTGCTTACACTAGGATCTTAACGTATTTGGCAAATTGAGTAATCTGAAAACCTAACAATTGATTATAACATGCTTTTCTAGGGGACATGTGTTCTGAATTCTGAATGGCTTATTAGTGAAGCTTGGGGAAAACCAACCTATATATGAACTGGGAACTTCCTGTATATTTTTTTCTGAGAGAATAACAGACATTTCAGATGTGTTGCCCATAAAAAGCCCTTCGTTGGTCAGAAGTAATTTGATTGTTTGATTGATTTTAAAGTTATTACCTAATTACATATTGAGAACAGTTACAAAGTTACTTTGCTGTTACTGTAACAAACATGTAGGCAATACAAGTCCCTAAAAGAACATTTAGTAAATAAAATTCTTATTTTAAAAGAAAAGAAAGAAAAAACTAGAATTACAATCAATCTCTATTCTCTCCACACAGGGATAAACACTTGTAACACTTTAGTATGTGCCATTTAAAAAATCTGATGCATTTACTTACAAAAATGACATCTTATTTTACATATCTGTAGTAACATAAAATTTTTGCTCAATAATACCTTTTGCTTATTTTTGATGTCACAAAATGTAATTACACAGAGTAATGTTAACAGCTTCATGTAATTCTATGACTTATTTAATTACCAATTGTTATACTGTGATTTCAAATAATGCCTTAATGATACTGTTGTGGCAAACTCTTAGTGTCTTCATTATGTTCTTAATTCTTAGAATTAGAATGACTTGGTGACAAGAGGATGAGTCGAGTTTTAAGATATTTTCTTGACTTGATTTTTTAAAAAAAAGATTAATTGTTTAGAACAAAATACATTTTAATTGATTTGAAATTACTAATGAGAACAACAGTCACTCAGCTAACATCTCATAGGTGCACAGACTTGACTATTTCTAGTCTGTGAGTAATGAGTTAATGTTAAGTGAATATATATGTATATGATTTAAATGCTAATATAGTGCCTGGTGGCATTAGACTGAGGATGTACTTCTCCATACTTAATCCAAAAGTAATAAACAAAGGTAATAATTTGTGACTTCAGTTATCACAGTTAATTATAGGAGAAGAAACTAGGGCGTGTTTTCCCTGGCTACTCAAGGAAGTTATTTAGCGCTTCTGAATTCAATAGAAGAGGAGAACTGGAGCAGATGTTTGCATGAGGTGGTTCTGGTAATTGTACATTTAATTGGTCATTGCCAATAGCAATGTCCTACCATGACTTTTTGCAAAATGAAACAAATATGCCCTATCCTAAGCTTTTCACTTTTATGTATTTTGCCACTTGCTCTGTTACTCAGTTTTCTAAAGATCTGATTAGAGTAAACCAATTCTGGGGGTGCCTGGATGGTTCAGTCAGTTAAGCATCTGCCTTCTGCTCAGGTCATGATCTCGGTCATGCTCTTGGAGTTCTAGGATCAAGTCTTGAGTCTGACTCCCTGCTCAGGGGGGAATCTGCTTTTCCCTCTCTCTGCCCTTTAGCTCCCCTCTCCAAACATTCTCTCTTTTTCTTTCTCAAATAAATAAGTAAAAATTAAAAAAAGAAAAGAAAAGTAAGCCAATTCTGAAAGAAAATATAATTAGTGACATTTAATAAATCAAAATTAATATATATCAAAGGTAATAAATCAAAAGCCACTATTTGGCAGTTTTTAGTGGTTTTTTTAATTACTTTTTTTTTTAACATATAATGTATTATTAGCCCCAGGGGTACAAGTTTTTAGTGTTTTATTTTAGGACATAATTTTCTACCTTTGATGATAAGTGATTATTGTACCTGAGATAGGTATGGATGAAACAAAGCAAATATTCTGAGTGTAAGTTTACTATTTCAATTTATTGCATGCCACATTGATGGCAAAATCCAGCAACACACATAAATATAGCTTAGCATTCACTTAGAAGTCAGAGAAGGAGGGATCAAAAATAGTAGACTGAATAATTCTTCCCCAACCAAGCTCTGTTCAACAAACTCACGACTTTGTAACTGTGCATCCTTAAAATTTGGTTTCTTCATTTTAAACTCTGATCATTAAAAGAGGATTTCTTATGACTTACTTATTTCTGGAGGTGGGTGGAGAGAATTAAATTTAGTTAGGAAAATGGACTCATGATTAATTATACTTTATCATGTAAGTTTATTATTTATTTTGAGGGTAAACTAAAGAAGGGAGATATGGATAAATAGGAAACAGCTGCAAAGACAAAATGGATGGGATTGAATGAGAATGGTCAAGAAATCTGTTGGGCTTTAAAAAAATAGGAAGAGATACTAAGGAAGAGATTCTAAGTTTGTAGCACATTTCTAAACATATAAATGAAAAACAATATAAAATAAAAACTTCTTGCAATATATTGCTTCTTACATTTTTATTCATGACAATACTGATAAATGTCTATTTTATCATCTTCTCTAAAGGGATGTTATATATTTGATTTATCTAAATGTATGACTGTAGATTTAATTTGAAGCAAAATAGCTTAGTCAGCTATACAAAGAAGTACTTTGTTGAGCTTTTAAAAACATGTTAGCACATGCCTTGCTTCTCTCCCCAATATTTCTACCTGGGTAGTATGCACTTGTCTCTACCTTATAAGGACTAGGAGCTATGAGAAAATATTACAATCTTTTTTGGCAAGATTAGTGTGGGAAATTGTTGTCTCAAAATCTGCATTTCTTCAGGGAAGTATTTTTTTTCTCCTATAGTAAGGAGACAACTTGTATGTATTGATGTTTATTGCTAATGTGTTACGATGGATTGAACTTCAGGGAAGCATTCATCAAACCCCACTCTGACACAAAGGCCAACAGCCAGTAGCAGTAGGAAGTCATTGGAGGCAACAAATGGTAAGTGGTAAGATGTGGCGGTTGACACAGTTTGGGTAATGGTAAGGCATAGTTGAACCTTACCCTTCAAAGTAAGTGTTGGATAGAAGTCCAACAGAAACTTTCACTTATTTACCATCTCAGAAAAAAGTGGAGAACTAGATAGATTTTGCTATTACTGTATTTTATAGTCATTGCTACATATTCATGTTCATAACTTAGGTAACTTTATACCCAAATTCCTGCAGGTTTTGTATTTTAGTCCTTAAAACAAAGGTTTTTTTCCCCCTCTCTAGAGGCCTAGAAAAGGGACTATGTAAGTGAAAATCTAAAGACAGCATTTAATTCCAGACCCAAGCATAAGGGAGAGACCCCAAGGAATGAAAGGAATAGTTGGGAATCAGAAAGAGAGAAAAGCAAGATAACACCTTTGTGTCTGTGTCAAAAAAAAAAAAAAATTTCGGATATAGAGAACTTGAGTAGGCCCACCGATGGATGCCACAGAAAGAAAGATTTGGAGTCAGCTACCATTACTGCTGCAGGTAAGTACATTAGGCCCTACCTGAGGCTGTGTAATTTTTCCACTTCCACAAATCTTACAGAAAAGTTCAATGTAGTAATCATTAATCTAAGCAATATTTCTTATGAAGAGGCTAAAACAAATTGGAGTGTCAGAAATCTGAAAAGTGAATCACACGTTGAAACTTTCATGATTGATTTCAGTGTTAAGGAAGAATAAGTAATAAAGCAACTCTAATTCTGACAAAAGAATAGGGGAGGGGAGGTAGGAGGAGATTGAGTGACAGTCAAGATAGTAAAGATGGTGGCAGCAGGAAAGCAAATTCACATACTCAACTTTGGCTTTGTAAGTAAATGATTTCTTTCTCTATAATGAGAATAGGGTTGACATTAGAATAGTGGCAGAACTTCATCTTTAAAATAAGAAAAATAATATAATCTGTAGAGTGTTGATTTATCAACTAAATGCAATGACTTCACTAAAGGATATGGGAGCTTTCAAAAAATTCTGCCATTTTGTTTTTGAGTTTTGAACTCATTCTTTATGGGCCAGTAATTCTATATATTCCTTTTAGGATCCAGTTATTTGATTTATAATGAAATATTAGGTCTAAAGTATTCACAGAAATTTTAGACACTCTAAAAGGTTTTAGAGAGCCCATAGATTCTAAGCTATGGTATCTCTTCATTTTTCCCTTCTGAGTGATTCTTTACACTTGTCCCAGCCCCCATTCTTCCTCAGGACTCTGTGAGGTTAAAAAAAAAAAAAAATTATCTCCATCATTACCAGTCTCATTTTTTGAAATTTGGAGGTAACACAGGATGTGTACATATGTCAATAAGATGCCATTTGCCTTACAGGCACGCATACATCTTTTCACTGTAGTTATCTGGCTTAGGCATCCCTCATATTATGTTTTTGGTGATTTGCCTACATTGTGTCTCATGGAAACCACACTTGTAATAAAACAACCATATAATTTATAGTGACAAATGTTTAACTAGCTTGTAGCATTCTACTTAGAGATTTAGAAACATTCTTAAAATAAGGTAGATCATTATTTTAGTTGCCTAAGGTAAAGAATTCTTGCCAGAGCTCTAAGCTGTTTGGTTTGGATGACTTTTTTTCTTCAGACACATGATGAGATCACCATTTCAAAATAGTAAAAAGAGTTCTTTTTCTTAAGAACTTTAGATCCCTCCTTATTCTCATGACCTCTTTTTCTGAAAATATAACAGAAGCAAAACCAATAAGGCAGTATTGGACCTATTGAAACTTTTATTAAATTTTATTTGTTAAACCTTAAGGTATGAAATCCTAAAATAGAATTATTTTACTTTTTTCAATTTACTGTCATTGTTGCAATAAAACAATTGGAGGAAAATAATTTTCGGAACTAATGCCTCGTTTCTTAGTTATCCATGATGATTTTGCTGTTTGTCTTGTTGTTTTTTGTTTTTAACCATCAGTGATTACTTTTTAGCCTGTCCACAATTTTTAAAGCATTGTACTTCATTAATAGTGGGAATAGGTAGTCTTCATAAAAATATTTTTTCACAATGCGAAAGTAAATTTTAAAGTGCCAACTAATTGGTTTATGAATTTCAAGAATATGCTTGTAAAGCCAAGTGTATTGCTAGGTAACAGTAAATTATTTCAACTCTATAATAATTGCTGTAATAACATACTCACTATGTCAGAACAAATTAAGATAGTTCATATAACCTATCAAATGAAATCATTATAGTTGTTAAACACTAAACATAAGGTTTCTTATAAGTTGATTGGTTTCTATTTCTATTTTCCATCTGGTTGATCTGAACATGCTTACATCATAATAATTATAACCTTACTTATTTTCGAACAAAGCAGTCAGTAAATGAATTATTGGTCACAATATTAGGCAGATAGTTCAGCTCTTAAATTCAATTAGTATTTCTGTGGGCCCTTCTGCTTATAGTTTTTAAACTTTATTTTTTTTATTTATGTGAGACAAAGAGAAAACAGGGGAGGGGACAGAGAAAGAGGGAGAAGCAGACTCCCCGCTGAGAACAATCCCAGGAATCTGGGATCATGACCTGAGCTGAAGGCAGACTGAGCCATCCAGGTGCCCCTGGTCATGTGGTTTTAACACATAAAAATCTGAACACCATTTCCCTGTTGGACTTTTCCCTTTCTTTAGATCTTTTCCACATCTCACTCGGTTTAGAGCCACTGGACTCAGATGTTAGACTTCTCTCTGATTCTTAGATTTAACTTGCCACTGACTGCTTAATTCTTCTATCGCTTTATTCTCTGAGCTGGGAATTTCATTATTTTCTCCTCACAGCCTTTCCTTCAGTAGAACTTGGCTGTTATTTTTTTCTGAGCCCAGTTAGACATCTTCATAATTCGGTGTCAGAGAAATACCAACGATATTGTTTTTTTAGTTGTTGCTTTTTTTCTTCTGTAGAATTTGCACTAGACAAGAAATTTGTAGATCTGATTTCCACCCACAGCTTCTTCCACTAAACTCTGGTTGGATGATCATATTCTTGTTCAGGGACTTACAATTGTCCTGTTAAATAGAGGAGCTGACCTAGGTTGTCTTTAAAATCTTTGCAATTTTATGCTCCATCTACCAATATCAATAGGCCTCAATATATTCCCATTTCTTCAAAGTGAATGTAATGGAACACAAATTATTTATTCATTGGACCATCTTTACTCTCTGATAAATGAGTCTTTTAGGAAAATTCTTTAAATAGGGCTTGAGAACTGCTCCCAAGCCCCCACTCTGTAATTACATTTTTCTTCTAATGGACAGTCCTGGGAACTGTTTATATCACCACTTCAGCTAATTCCCTTATTTCATGAACTACTACTTCTGGCACAGCCTACCAAATAGCATAAAAATCCTCCCTTTCTAAGTTGTGAAGAATCATCTTTTCTGGCTTTAATAATTTCCTGGAATTTTTTTTTTTTTTCACACAATGCTGCATTTCATACGACACAATATAGGTAATATTCACTCTTCACTGAACTTAGACCTCATCATTTCTCAATTTCATCATATAAGACCCAAGTTAATTTCATATATAAAATATGTAACAGAAGGAGCACCTGGGTGGTTCAGTGGGTTAAGCCTTTGCCTTGGCTCGGGTCATGATTTCAGGGTCCTGGGATCGAGCCCCACATCGGGATCTCTGCTCATTAGGGAGCCTGCTTCTCCCTCTCTCTCTGCCTGCCTCTCTGTCTATCTGTGATCTCTGACTGTCAAATAAATAAATAAAATCTTAAAAAAAATATGTAACAGAAAAAAAACTTAGTAATCACTGATTCCCAATTGCCTTCTAAATAGTTTATATTAATTGGATAAGTGTGAAAAACATTGGCATTTAAGTACTTCAGCATTAAAAAGTGGGCATGGGAGTTAGTCAGTTAAAATTACAACTTGATGCAGTTTGTATTCTAATCAAGAACCTCAACTCAGGATGATGGGTTAGCATTTTATCAGGAAGGTCTCAATCCATATTAAATTATTATCCTGATATAAGCCAGATGCTTTGATAATTAGCATAATAAATGATATTAATAGTTCATTGCATTAGCATAATGAATGTTAGATATGGGTTTCCATGGGTGAAATTAAAAATATTCAAGATCTGTGGATTTGCTAAATTCTTTAGAGACACTCTCTTCACGTGAACAGTATATAGACTCCAGCCAGGTCTGTGGCCTTTGTCTAGGAATGGAGGCCAAAATTTCATTTCCCAAGTGGTTTTACATCCTGCCATCATTAGAAGGACCCCTGGTTGTGTGGTGACAGCTAGGTTAAAAGGTTTCTGCTTCTGGTGTATTTCCAAATGAGCTCTTTGGAATGATGTCAAGTGAACATGTCATGGAGACAGCCCTGCAAAGACAGTAGTATACTATGAATCGTGCCAGTGTGAATGAAAATTTTATGTCTACACAATAATGAATTATTATTTACTAAATGTCTATGTGTGGCAGATATGATATGAGAATCTCTTTACTTTCATTATAAATTGGGTGTGATGCTACATGGTAGACTAAATTCTGACTAACACAACCTACTTCAAGAGCAACTAATAAATGAGCTAAGAGCTGTTGATTACATTTTTTTTTGGCTTGGGTTGCTTGGCAACAGAGCCTCTGTTGGTGATCACCTTGAAAGGTGTGGCTGGCAAGTTGGAATAGAGAAGAAAGAAACATGAATTATACTGCAAAAAAAGGGGGAGCTTTTGAGAGTGGGAGTGTTTAGAAAACAAGAGATGAGGACAAGAGAAGTGGTCGCATGTGGTTTTGAGCACTTAAAGTGTGGTTAAAGTGTTTCCTTACCTCACCACTCATATGGAAATGTTAAATATACTTATCAATATTGATAATTAAATGTAACTAATGACAAAATTAAAATGCTAGAAGAATACTTTGTTGAATTAATAGAATTTTAGGGTAAGGCACAGCTTTTCCAAGCAAAACAAAAACCAGATCAATTTTTGACGTTTTTGGTACATAAAAACTTAAAAGATACACAGTGCCTTTTTCTTTTTTTTTTAAGGAGAAGATGTCAGTTTGTGTTGGGAGCATAGAGCAAACAAAATACCAAATAGCTCATTTTCTTAAGTTAAATAGTATATATACATAAAGTCATAATAAAGTAATATGATACATTCTGCAAGTGCAATAGGAAAAGATTAAGAAAGAGTAGCTTTCAAAAAAACACAACTATAGATGTACAAATAGATTTTTAACCTCATTCATACATAAAGACATACAAATAAAACATGAGATTCCATGTTTTTCCCATCAGATAGACATATATGAAAAGTGGTCTAATACCCAGTATTGGTGAATAAGTACTGTCACAAATTTTTGGTGAGGATGTAAAAGGATGTAAAGAAGGAAATTTGGATATATCTATCAAAATCTATAATGCAGGTATTCTGTTCCAACATTCCATATCTATTAATGTGATCTTGGACAGACTCACAAGAATTATCAAAACATGTGTTCAAAGCTATTCATTGCAACATTATAATTTAAAGAACTAGAAATAAACTCAATAACCAGTATTAAGTAGAAAACTGGTGAAATGAGTTATAATGTGTCAGTACCATGGCATATGATAAAGCTTTTATAGACAAAAATGACTATCTATATTGATATAGATAGATCTCAGATAAAAATTAAAACAGAATCATTGCAAACATATTTGTATTAGTTTTTAAAATATTAATTAAATTATTTTAGTAGAATACAGAAGAAATTCAATAGTTGTTAATTTTTGAGAAGTCAGAGTCAGGCCAGGCAGGTGAAGTAATTTTATTTTGTACCGTTTATAATGTCTGAACCACCTGAATGATATATGGTACTTTTATTTTAAAATAATAAATGTAGTTTTTCTTTGAGTGTCCCATAATATAAATTATGAAGAAAGATTTTAAGCATGAATACACATTTGATGAGTTTGAGGAATACTAAATACTATTACAGGTAAATGTTTTAAAAGATGTTATAGCCTGTTACAGCATAAGCATTAGTTATCTGAGAAATCAAATTACTTATTTGAATATTATCCCTAATAAAAATAATAGTAAATATTAAAATGTATGAACTTTGACCCTAAAATAACTTATAAAGACTATAGTTACAAAAGTGGAATTTAGTGATTCGTCACATATAACACCCAATTATATGACTCCTGAAGCCAATATTACCCTATATGTTAACGAACTAGAATTTAAAATAAAAAATTGAAAAAAAAATATTTTTAGGAGGGGTAGATGGAGAGGGGGAGAGTAAATCTGAAGCAATGTGGAGCCTGATGTCACAAGCCTGAGATCATGACCTAAACTGAATCCAAGAGTCAGATGTTTAACTGACTGAGCCACCCAGGTGCCCCTAAATTTTAATATATTTAAAAAGAACTAGAGGGGTACCTGGGTGGCTCAGTGGGTTAAAGCCTCTGCCTTTGGCTCAGGTCATGGTCTCAGTCCCCGGGTCGAGCCCCGCATCCGGCTCCTTGCTCAGTGGGGAGCCTGCTTCTCTCTCTCTCTCTCTCTACCTGCCTCTCTGCCTACTTGTGATCTCTGTCTGTCAAATAAATAAATAAAATCTTAAAAAAAAAATAAAAAGAACTAGAGTTACATGACAGTGGGTAATCAGAAGTGATCTTTAGATATTTTAAGAATAAATTAAGTTCAAAATGCTATTTATAAACTGCAAATCTTTTTTCATGGCTTTCATATTTAAAAAAATTAAAACATTGGTTATAATAAATACACATGAGAAATTTTTTCTAGATGTACAGTAGGTATAATTCAAGTTACACAGTATTTAGAAGAGAGAAGAAGCAATTTTCTTTTCTTTCATGGGACCATTGGATTCCTGGAACAGAGAAACCATTTTTTGTACATGACTAATCTGGATTAGATTGTATAATCTGATTTATCAGGAGGAAAAGAGATTTGGAGATCTCTTTTAATTAGATTTGAATTGAGATGGGAATAATTATTTATTATCAAATATTTAGAAGAAAAAAAATTCAATAAATATTTGTGGAAGGAATTAATAAAAGGATAAATATCTAACCCATATTTAATACAAAAAGCAACTTAAAATTTCTTATTATGGATTAAAAATGTATTTTATTCTAAATAAAACATGAGCACTCGTCCATCTCCATTTAGGCCTAATGAACACATGCACATACACACACACACCCACACAAATGGGATGGATACACAGGTTAGAAAAACTCGATATCATTATTTAGAATAAAATTAGCACATATAAGATTGAGTCAATGACCTAGTAGAGTATATACTGAAGATCTAAAGAATGTAATAACTGATGAAAAAAAATGATAAATAGGTATAACTTACTATCTGTCTCTAAAAAAAGTGATGACTTAGGAATAATTATATTATTTTGGTCAACTTAGATGCAAAATTATAGAAATGTAGAACCAACAGTTTCATCTGAATTTTTCCTTATTGAATCTTACAAGGATCAGATTAACTAAATTATTGCCATATATCCATTTACCCTGTGTAAAAAATTTCACAAGTCACATATTTAGTGTTTTCAGCAATATTTTATATAAAGATGGAAATATTTGGGCAGAATTCATAATGCTACACTCCCTAGAAAGACCAATGTGAATAAAATCACATATTCGTGTCCAGAATTCTTACTTAATTCCATGAATATGTATTTCTTGATTGAGTTAGAAATATTAATTCAAAAGAGTAGGTATTTTTTTGTTTTTCATTTTCATTCCCTAAAGGTGATGTACTTCCCTTAACATTCATCCTGATATCCTGCATGTTATAACATGACAAGAACCATTGTTCAGCTGAATAAATGTTTTCAAGGAATGATAATATTTTGATAAGCACACAGATGTTCTCTACGGAAGAAAACAAGTTTGTAGAAAACATCTCCTGTTTTCTAACTGATAATGACCCATAACCCAATTCAGCTTTCTAATTGGCTGCTCTAGAATAAAAATTCCCATAAAACACTTGTGTAATCTCAGAGGACAGCATCACCTTCGGCCTAAATCAAAATGCTATCAGCAGATTCAGTGTGTTGAAAATAAGAGAAAGTATCAGGATCAGACTCAGGTGGGGAACACTGGAATTTCATTTTTCTGGGCCATTTTCGATATGTCTGCCAGCCTTCGTAGTAGGAAACAACTTTTAAATCCAAGGTATATACCTACATACTCATTTAGGGAGATGCCATCACCTTTTCTTTCTTTCTTTTTTTTTTTTCAAAGATTTTATTTATTTATTTGACAGAGAGAGATATCACACGTAGGCAGAGAGGCAGGCAGAGAGAGAGAGAGGAGGAAGCAGGCTCCCTGCCGAGCAGAGAGCCCAATGCGGGACTCGATCCCAGGACCCTGAGATCATGACCTGAGCCGAAGGCAGAGGCTTAACCCACTGAGCCACCCAGGCGCCCCACCTTTTCTTAATTAAAACACTTTTCTATACAAGTTCAGTTCTTAAAAAACTAAAATTTAATAATTCAGTTATGTGTGTGTTAAGCACATATTTGGATTGAAGATACATTTATATGTGAAAATATGACATGCCCAATCAGATATGTGTTGTAAACAGATTAACAAGCCATTCTATCTCTACTTACAGTTATGTTATCTTCAAAAACTTATTGTCAGGGACGCCTGGGTGGCTCAGTGGGTTAAAGCCTCTGCCTTCTGCTCGGGTCATGATCTCAGGGTCCTGGGATCAAGCCCCGCATCAGGATCTCTGCTCGGCAGAGAGCCTGCTTCCTCCTCTCTCTCTCTGCCTGCCTCTCTGCCTACTTGTGATCTCCGTCTGTTAAATAAATAAATAAAATCTTTAAAAAAAAAAAAACTTATTGCAGACCATTCTAAAACTTCCATAATTTTGTTACTATGGAACTACCTAAGGGCATATAAAACAACTTGCCAAATTGCAAAATATAGTTATTTATCATAAAATATAATTCAGTCATTTATTTAAATATCCAGGATACAAATCTAATTTGTATTAGACTGTAATCAGACTAAAGGACTATCAGTATCAAAGACTGGGTATAATAAAAGAGTATAATCAAGGCTAAAATAATAGGATAGATGAGCAAAGGAAATTGTATTGAATTATGTAGGGAAAAATTGGAGTGGTAACATTTGAGTTGTGTCTTAAAGAAATAAATTTGACTTCACTTTGAGGAACTATTCTAATTGTTTAGAAAGTCTTTTACCTTTTCATAGGTACTAATTACAATCTTTATTATGAAAAAAAACTTTTACATATTATGTTAAATGTATTTTACATATTATGCTAAATATACCTATAAATAGCTAAACTTTTCAAGAGAGCACTACCTAGTTTTTTCCTAAATGATATCAACCCTGAAAAAAAAAAAAATGTTTCTCAGGATTCAACAAGATTCATGAAACAGCATGTGTTTATTTCAAGGTCTGTCATTCCTGAGAGATACAGGTCCAAGCCTGCTAGGTTTGTGACAGCTAATAATATCTCAGAATTGAAAAGAACTATTATTTTTATATTAGTTATGCCCTGTACCTGTACCTGTTTGTCGAATTAAGTCCCAAGCTTTGAAAGTCTGACTTCATGTGCAAGCTCAACTTCTGGTCATCAAAGGCAATTTAGCTGCCCCACAACTGAAAGAACCGTGGTTGTCCTAAATCTGTTGCTGCCTGAGGAAAGGAGAATGAGACAGTTTCTAATTTGAATGGGACGTGGGTGGTGGTGGTGGGCAGGCAAGCCCTTGTCAAAGGATGGAGCTCTTATGAAAATGTCATGTACCCAACAGGAGCCTTAGAAAGAGCTTTTATTTGAGACAGTGGAAACTTAACTTGAAGGAGGGGCCAAATCACCGGTGTGCAAGAAGCCCATCTTCTGGTAGTGATCCTTCTTTGGAGGAGAGCAATGTAAGAGAACTCATCTTCAAGGGAAGCCCAGTTGGGCAAGTTTTTTGGGAACAGTGTCCATGGTGCCCTAAAGTACCAAGCCATCCAGATTGGAAAGCCCTGGCCTGAATCAGGGAGGCAGTTTCAATTGGATAGGAACATAAAGAAAATGATGATCTAGTCCCTGGGGTTGTTCAAAGCTCTTTAAAGTTCATTGACATTATAAAACACCAAAGGCATAGTCCCTCAGTTCATTTTAAACTTGAAAAGAAAGAGGGGTGGGGGGATAATTTGAGCACCTTCATCTCAGTGGGGAGTTGTAAATCACTTTAGTTCTTAAAACATGAAAGGAATTTATTTCACTGCAGAATGTCTCTTAATTTTGTGGTTCTGTGGATGAAAGGCCTTTCCATAGAAACTGAAAAAGAATATTGTAATAGAGTCGCTAGCATAAAAACATATAAAGTTAATTCTCTCATATGGCTTTTTTAAATATACCAATAAAATTCTGTAGCTTTTGACGACCTTGTAAGCAACCGATTTACAAATGGGAGTAATTTAAGTTTTCATTATCTGGTCCTCCTGATCCTGAAAGGTAATAAAGGAGTAAGTTTTAGTGAAAAAACCTATCGTAAGAGGCCAGGCTTGAAACTTGCAATAAACATGGGACTGCAATGATGGCAAAGGATTCCTAGCAAGACGTAACAGGGTGGAATTAGTGTTGGAGCAATTATTTTAGCACTATGCTCATTTTCTTTATGTAATTTATGACCTTAATCACTTGTAGGCAAATTCAATCATGAGGCAATGCTTCTGCTATTTACACTTAGTAACGTTGGCAGTGCACGGTGGATGAAAATTCTTCACACATGGTTTCTTCTTCTTCCACAAAGGAAGTTTCCTATAGCTTTTTATTTGTTTTTTTATTTTTCGACTCAACAAAAGGATGGGGATCTGGCTTTTGAAAATAAGCCCTTGGAAGGGAGCCACAGATAGGTGTCAACAAGCCTAGGCCTGTTTTCTCATCCACAAAGCAGTGCATTTATTTTCTTTTGTGCTAAACAATATATGTGAGGAAATAGACCCCAGGATCATGTGAAATTGAGACTGAACTTGATTGCTCATCAGCATTGTGAGTTATATTCAAGAATGTTCTGACTGTATTATACTAAACCCAAGAACACAACCACAACAAAAATATAAAAGACTTGGTTGATGACTATGGGTGTGGGTGTCTGTTTCATGTTGGTGGGCCAAGACAGGTCTGATGCAATGCTTCATTGAAGTGTTTACCTCAAAACAGACTTTTCTGTAGAATAAAGAAAGTTTCAGACAAACCTCTATATAAGTAGTATTCATTTGAGAACACTATAATTTTTTTTTCAGATTTAAATTCCAGTTGGCACATGCTTCAGGTCTTCTATATTCTCATAATATTTTATTTACATCTCTTACCATTCAGTACTACCTATTTAAACACCTAGTTCTGTTATTAGATCCTTACTTAGTTCCTTTAGGATAAGAACTAAATGAAGTTTATCTTTGTATCCCCAGTATCTGCCCTATGCTTGGTAGCTATAATAATTAACAAAAAGTGACCTTAATATATGTAAGACATAATGAGTCCTCTGTTTGATAAATAAATGACTCGAATGAATCTTGAGAGACAGAAAGATATTTATTGTCAGACCATTTATAAATGAGACATCAGCTTTTACGGTCATCCCAAATCTTCCACAAACTCTCCCGTTAAAGATACTCTAGAAACTTTATATTAAAACTGTTAGTCAAAATGCTCGTCTCAACAAAACTGACCAAAGATTTAGAGTTATGTTGAAGGACTTGGAGGAAATAGGGAAACAAGAGCATTTAGAGGATGGATTTAGCAAAGTGTTTTCATAATACCTAAAATATCTAAGTATGCGATATAAATATCTAACATTATATATATATAAAACATTATGTTATATACATATATAATATATATATCTAACATTATACTATATATAATCTATCTATATATATATTCTAGGACATGTAGATTTATGGGATTATTGGACTCAAGCAAAGAGACTGCATAGTACTAACGGAGCAAATCTGCAACATTGTTTACGGATACTTATAGGTAATACTTAAATGTGGAAAGGATGATAGTGCAGCTAAATTTAAGTGAAAAAATCACTCTACATAATGGGCAGCAATTTGAAAAGAAGTTTCTAACATCATGCCACAGGCTCTATCTTTGTTTTATTTCACATTTGTAATTAACACTGGTGATTCCAACGTATCGACATGCTTGAAGACACAATGTTGGAAAGGATTATCAGTATAATGGATTTATGATGCCATATAATATTGACTGACCAAACCTAACTATATTTCACATACACACACATAGAATGGATACTGAAAAAGAAAATTGGTACTTTATTGGAAGTTACTTCAACTTAAGTCAATAGTATGACGTCAAATGAGCGAACCACGGTATGCTCCTGAACTTAAACTCATCTATACATTGGGGATATCTTAGTCGTCTTGTCTAGTTAGGTTAGGATACCACTGTGTGCACTATTTCTGAGTACCACGCCAAGAAGGACGTTGAAAAAGCCAAATCTTGCTCAAAAGAGAAAATCTTAGATGAAAAGGGAACCATGCTATAGGAGGTCATTTAGTGGAGAAAAGGGGAACATCTAAAAGCTGTTCATAAAGGCAAACAATATACTCTAGACTAGAAGCAAGAAATTCTCTCAACCTTGACTCCAAAAGAATTAGAAGCCTCCAAGCCTCTACCTGGCTTCTCTTGCTGAGACACGAGGAGACTCTGTGCCCACGCTGATATTAGAGTTCCAAACTTTTACTGCCAGATCACTGCAACTTTATAATCGTGATCTTCACATCTTGATAATCATTCATCATGGAAACCTCTCTTTTACATACTATTTGCCCAATTTCACTCTCTCGTACAAGCTGTCCTTTCCCTCACCTCCCTTGCCACATCTTTTAAATATGCCTAATGAATTATGAGTCTAATATTTAAAAATATTTTTTAAAGAAATAAAATAAAAAGCCAGCTCTTTCTACCTCTCTTACTAGGAGAAAACGTAAATCTTTCCCAAAAGAAAATATTTGTTTTTCCACATGTTCTAAGGATCATTATCATTATTGATTCCCAAATGCTTATACTCTACTCTCATGTAATATCCTGAAACCACTGTTTACAGAGATTCTGTTTACAGAACTGCGATACTTTGAGTCATCTTAGACCCTGCATTCTCCCTCACACCTAATTCATCACATCCTGCCAAATATGCTTTTGAACTATCTCTTATTTTCTATAGCAATTGCCCTAGGTCCAGACTCTCATTATATCTTAGGTGGACTATTGAAGTAACCATTCATTTGGGCTCCTTGGCGTCATTCTTACCTGTCTTTAATTCACCTATGATACCCCTGCAGGTAACAGCACATGAAAGCACATTTGATTTAAATAGGTAGAGTGTGATTTGACTATCTTTGAAAGTAGCTCCAAGGGGCAATTAATTGTATTGTTATACTTGGTATATAATTTGGAATGTCATTCTTCAGGTCACCAAGTATAGAATACGATTAGCTTGTAAAATAATTAGTTCCTCATCCTCATAGCTATACTCCTACAAACTGAGTCCTTGGAAATCTAGCTCTGTACAAATGCTCCCTCTGACTTGAAGTGGGGAGATGTTCTCTGAGGTGTTTTTAAAAGGGATTATCATTACCTATTTGGCTAAGACGTGGCTCTAAGTGCATGTATCTGCCCCTCACCACCACTCTAGCAAGTGAAACTCTCCGGGCTTTTGTCAGGGAATAAGTGATCCACTGACATATTCTATCACAGAAAATCTATTTAAATTCCCCTTCCACTCCCACTTTTGACTCTCTCTGACAGGACAGAAATTTGTCCTGGCCCACGTGTCACAGGACTTAAAGAACTTCTGGACATGGAAGTTAAGGAGGAAATAGAATGAGTTTCTGATCTTAGGAACTGGAAATAGCTTTGAATTTAATCTGGGGATTGGGCTCATAGTTTAAAACAGACAATGAATCCTTGCTTACTGGTTAGAGAAGCAGAGAAAGGAAGGTACAGTTTTGACCGGAAAGGACTGAGCTCAGGAAAGACACAGAATAGGAAATTCCTCAGAGTTCCCTCCTTAGTTGAATGATTTTTGTAAGTAGCTAAATCCTGAACCAGTAAGCTGCCCATCAAAGGTTAATACTCTTAAAAAAGCAATCACGTTGCTGAATAAGTGTTAATAAACTGCAATAGGCTCTACTGCTGAGAAAAATCCTGAAAAAGATTAAATATCAAGATCACATTCCAACATTAGATAAATTTTCAGGAAAAAATTGCCAAAACTGACAAGAGTATTGGATATGCTTTTAGCGGACCTTCTGGGTTTTAACTCATTCTACCAGGGTGGGCAGCTTTAACTGGCTTTCTGTTGAATAGGCCATTTTACATCCCTGTAAAAATAGAAGATAACATTAAAAACATGTTAGTAGTCCAAATCAGTATGGCCCAGCAAGAAAGATAAAATTTATTTCTGCCCTCTAGAAAACATAACACCAAATATTACCCATTACTGCTGTATGGAAGATTAAGCAGTTTTGCATCTAATTATTTTTGCAAGTTAATTCCAGCATTTCTGAAGGTCCAATTGCCAAAATCTCCTCTGAATTCATTATAGTATCTTATGGTTCCCTCATCAGTTCTTGTCTTAAATAAAATCTTTGGGTCATGTTCATTTTATGTGAGAGTCATGATTTTACATTTTTGTAAATTATAAATTAATAGCTTTATAGTTAGAAGGAAACCCTAGGAAGACCAATTAGTAAATTCAGTGGACTCTCTGATAGGATGGTGCAAAAATTTTGTCACCTAGCCAACGAACGGTCATTGACTAACTTATTTCATGCAGATATCTATACATCAAGAAGATGAAGTAGGAAAATCTTGCCAGGCGAAATAATTTTACACTTCAGCTATCTAGATATGCAGTATGTCTAAACATAGAAAGCTTTAATTCAGAGTTGCCTAAAGGCAGCAGGTGCTGGATATTTCTCATTGTTTGGTTTCTATGTGAATGTTTCTTGCCAGCAATGAAACTCCCCATTTTCTACTAGAGTGATGAAATTTTGGTAGAGCAATTTTTGTGATCAAGGTTAATGTTGATTGGAATATACATTTCTAAATATAAATTGCTTGGACCTTTTAATGAATGTTGCAGTGCATAATCACAAAACAACAATACTAATGAATACATCTTCCCTCTCTTCCAAATAGCTCTCCTGTCACGAGATTTTGTCCAATGCAATTTGACTCAATACATTTTTTATGTACCTACTCCGATGAGTAAAGCAATGTATTATGTTCTATCAGTGCTAAAAGATATAGGTAAGGCAGGTATTTTATTTACAGGAGCTCCAGATCAAGTAAGAGAGAATGAAATGCATAACTATGTGTAGAATGCTATGAAGACTATAAGAATCCTAATGCTGTATACCTGCCTTTCATTTATGGATGATTAATTGATATGCTTCTTGAAATACTGTGGTGAGGGAAGCCTGGGTGGCTCAGTCTGCTAAGTGTCTGCCTTTGGATCAGGTCATAATCTCGGGGTTCTACCAGGCTCCCTGCTTGGCTGGGAGCCTGCTTCTCCCTCTCCCTCTGCCCTGCCCTACCCCTGTGATCTCTCTCTCTCTCTGTGTCAAATAAAGAATTTTTTTTTTCAAGAAATACTATGGTGAGATAGATGTATTCCCTTCTTTAAAATGTATACTCAGATTAATAAGAGAAATTCAAAACCTAAAAGATCCCATCACTTGAGTATTAAGCATTTGTCCTTCATAGGAACCCATTTCAATATCCCTCCAAAGAAAGGAAGCAAGATAAGCACTGAGTAAGATGATAGGTGACTTCCTAAGTGGAACTGACCTTCCAAATGACACTGAATTAATATTGTTCAGATGTTTGGTAATATATTTTATGAATGTAGAGTTATCCCAAGTTACTTTTTTCTTTTTAATCTTTATTTTAAAGTAAATCAAAAATTAAAAAAAAATCTTTTTGTTTCAAAAGAAGACCTCTGATGATAACTGTTAAAAGGCTGTCACCACAAAGGAGAAACAGGGCTCATCAGACATAAAGCAAACAAAAATGTGTTGTTGCTATTAACTTACTTCGCCATAGTGAAAACACAACCAGAACAATACCAGTATAATGTGAGAAAAAACTAAATACGAAAAATCATGATAGACACTTAGATGTAAAAAAAAAAAATCATAATGGAGAATCAGGATAATAAATTCATAATCATAGACTAATGCCATCTGAAGTTTTACTTTTATTTGTAATGTTAATATTTTATTCAGATTCATGTAACATGTAAAAAAACACAAAGGATTTTCTCTTGTATTTCTATCATTTTTTACTTCCTTTGAGAAAATTCAACTTGATTAAAATTTTGTGATCACTTTGCAATTTTCAAGAATGTCTCTCATCTAAAAATTAGTGAGTGGAATGGGATGTGATCAGAACTGTGCTTTAAGTAGATTATATTGGCCAGATTTTCAAAGGAGTTGTTATGGTATGTCAAGATTGAAGTTGGAAAAGGAGAAATCAAGAAGGAAGGAGAGAAAATGGTGTCTACAGATTACATTACTCACAGCCAAGCTGCAGCCCAATAGGGTTACAGTGCATACACCACTCAGCCCACTCAAAGATATGCACAGACCACCCAGGCATGGTGGTCTGTGCAGCAAAGTTATGGAACTTTGGGCATAACTTTGGGCAGCAGAGTTATGGAACCTATGACGGCCCGCTGATGTCAGCTATACCCAGGCTCAGGTCACTGCAACTGATAGGCAGACCACGTATGCAACTTTTTATCCAACAGCTTCCCACTAGGTATACTACTCCATCTGCCCACATCTACCTGCCCCATGTGTAAGGTCAGTTTGTCCAGGCGGACAGCACTGGTATTCATGATACCACCACTGCTATGGTCGCTAGAACCCAGGCCTCCTATGCTGCTCAGTCTGCATATGGCACTTGGCCTGCTTACCCAGTCTATGGGCAGCAGCCAACAGCTGCTGAACCTGCAAGACTGCAGGATGGTAACAAGTCTGTAGAGATTAGTCAACCTCAATCTAGCACAGAAGGTTACAACCAGGCCAGCCTAGGATATGGACAGAGTAACTATATTTATCCCCAGGTACCTGGGAGCTACCCCATGCAGCCAGTCACAGCACCATCATCTTCTCCTACCAGCTATTCCTCTGCACAGCAAACTAGGTATGATCAAAACAGTTATTCTCAGCAGAACACCTATGGGCAGCTCACCAGCTGTGGACAGCAGAGTAAATATGGTCAACAAAGCAGCTATGGGTGGTAGCCACCCACCAGTTATCCCCACCAAACTGGATCCTACAGCCAGACTCTAAGTCAAGAGAGCCAAAAGAGCAGCAGCTACAGGCAGCGGAGTTCATTCTGACAGGACCACCCCAGTAGTATGCGTGTTACAGGCAGGAGTCTGGAGGATTTTCCAGACAGGAGAGAATGGAACATGAGTGGGCCTGATAACTGGGGCAGGTAAAGAGGGGTATTTGATAGGTGGAAGCATGAGCAGAGGTGGGCAGGGAGGAGGATGCAGTGGAACGGGTGCTGGAGAGCGAGGTGGCTTCAATAAGCCTGGTGGACCCATGGTCAAAGGACCAGATCTTGATCTAGGCCCACCTGCAGATCCAGATGAAGACTCTGGCAATGTGCAATTTATGTGCAAAGCTTAAATGACAATGTGATTCCAAATGATCTAGCAGACTTCATTAAGCAGTGTGGAGTTAAGATGAACAAGAGAACTGGCCAATCCATGACCCACAGCTACTTGGGCAAGGAAACAGAAGAGCCCAAAGGTAATGTTACAATGCCCTTTGAAGACCCACCAACTGCCAAGGTTGCCAGAGAGTGGTTTGATGGGAAAGATTTTCAAGGGAGAAAATGTAAGCTTTCTTTTGCTCAAAAGAAGCCCCTAATGAACAGCATCTAGGGTGGTATGGCTCCCCATGAGTTCAGAGGGATGCCACAACCACTCTGTGGAGGTCAGGGGACTCAGAAGATCTTGGGGATCCCTTTGGGTCCCATGGGAGGCTGTGGAGGAAACAGAGGTGGCTTTCCCCCAATAAGGCCTCCACATAAGCCTCCTCTTTCTCCACCATGACCACCTCTGAACATCCCCCAGGACCACCGTAGTCTGTGAGGTTACTTCTTCCTCTCTGCATGTCACCAGGGCCACCCCTGCCACGGTCACCACCTGAGGTTGGAAAGGATGGTAGAAGGAACCCTTCGAGCTTTGGACTGCATTGCAACATTGGTTGCATTCTTTTCTCCAGGAGAAGTTCTGGTTTCCCCAACCTGGACCAGGGCACTGCCAGGTTCCAGATCAGAGTTAGACGTTCTCAGAAAATGTATATTTTTGAATGTCATTATTAACTTAAGCCTGCTTCAATTTATAGCACATCAAAAAGTTTGCCATATTTGGTTCTAAACAACTATACTGATTTTTACAATGGCTTTTTGAAATTGCAATTGCCATGTGTTTTCCTAAAAAAACTTGTCATATGAGCATCCTAATGCTTCCTTCTACCATTTTATAGATCTGAAAATTAATGGAAGAGTAACTACCTGAAAAAAAGGTTTTGGATCTCATTAAACTATAAAAATATTCTTAATTAGGATGTGTATTTCTCTACTAAGTTTTCCGCTCTCCAGGATATAAATTCTCATCGTAGCTCAAGTATCCCTCACATATAAATGTGCTGAAAGCGAGTAAAAATCTTTTGTATTCCAGGCCTAAAGTAAGTCAAAATCTAAAACTAAAAATGATTTAAATAGCCTACTTCTTACTTCCTCTTTCATTTTATCCTCAGGGGATACCTTGCTCCCTGGTATCAGAGGTAGTAGGGTGGTTTTGGCTCAGTTCAGGATCTTAGGGTCAAGGGATCCAGCCCTCTGTAGGGCTCCCTACTCAGGGAGGAGTTGGTGTGACACTCTCTCCCCATCTCCTTCTGCCCTTCCCCCTGTGCTTTCTCTCCAGTGCATGCTCTCTGTCTCTCAAATAAATAAATAAATCTTAAAAAAAAAAAAAAAGATGCATATGTAAACTCATTAACAAAACCAGCTAAGCGATTTCAGTTTTTTGTGGGCCTTAAGATGATGAAAACAAAAACAAAAAACAAACAAACAAAAAAAAAGATGATGAAAACAGATCCTGATTTCAAGGAGTTAACATGATGAAAACAGATCCTGATTTCAAGGAGTTACGGAACAAGGAGTTACTTACCACACATCCACAGAAGCTTATGACAACAAGGCCTTTACAAGTATCTATTTACATTGATTTGTGCAAAATAAAAAGTGCAATGTGCAATAAGTACAGAAAAAGTAGTATCGTTTCCTACAGAAAAGACTTAGAGTAAGTGTGAGTGGTTTTCTCCTGAAGTACAGAGAGTTGGTTATATAAACTTTCCCCACAGCGTATTGAGAAAGGTGTTATCTTCTAAGAAATTCTTATCTGAGATAAGGAGGAATCTGCCAAAACCGAGAAAAAGCTCAAGCTGTTTCCTGCTGCTGAGTCATGAGAAACAAGTGAGAGCTCAGAAAGGATCATGAATTAAGTCTCTAGTAACTTTGAAGCCTGAAGGATTTGGAGCAGGAAGTTTGGATCATATAGGTGAAGTTGTCATCTCTTTAACTGAAAAAAATGCATCTTGGAGACAAAGATACGCTTGAAATTAAATACATCTAGATAACATAAAAAAACTTAATTGTGTTTTCTGGGCTACAGCTCATCATTTCAGACTGATGGATGTCAGGGAAGGAAAAGGGAACAAGAGAAAATGAAAAGACCTAAAGTTCAGGTTTTTCCAAATGCTGCTTCCTATAAGAAGGCATTCAATTCATTTTTCTTATTTTTACTGTTTTAGATTTTTTTAGTTTGAGTGAAAAGCGGGAAAGCATATTTTTATTCCTGAAAGTATCACAAACATAAAGATGGGAAGGATTGTTAGGCTATGGATTCAATTGTTTTGTTGGAAAAGAAAAGCCTAATTAATAGGATGGAATGTAAAATGTATTCATGTAAATTCTTACACCTAGGTTCAGAAATTAGTTGGACAAGCACAGAATGATCGAAAACTGGCTTACTTGCATTTTAGGTAAAAATAAACACCTGGGTGGATAAAGTTGGTTTTACAATTCTATACAAGCCAACTGTGTGATGTGGCAGCCAAAAATCTCTAATGAATCCTCAAACTGCACTAGCAAAATTATAGTGGCCAAGGAAAGCAAATTAATAATTCTCTGATTCTTTGCTTTAGCCAGACCACATCTGGAGTTATGTGTTAATTTCTAAACCCCATTGACAGTTAATTACAGTACACCCCATATGATCAATTGTTAAAGACTATGGAAACCCTGAGATGTGAAGAACAGTTAGAAGGGTCTGTGTTTAATCAAGAACAGACACTCATGGAAGCGTCCTTAAAGTCCGAATGACTGTCATATGGCAACGGGTTTCTATTTACATTGTATAGCTTTTGAATCATGCTTAATGCCCATCCAGGGGCAAATTTCATGGGAAAATATGTTATGTTGGCTTAATTTTTTTTAAAAAACTTGAATTACCATCAATACATGGACAACTTCATGAAGTAGTTACAGGTCACTTAAAATATTCTAAATAGAGATAGTTGAAGATCTGTAGCGTGTACTTGAGTCAGCTAGAACCAGCATGTGAAAGCCTATTCTTAAATATTTGGGAATTTTGCCAGCTGGTTTGGTAACTTGAAATCAGCAAACTGGGAATATTTACACTAGAGAAATTGGCAAACCACATAAGTTAGTATTTTTTTTCTCTAATGCAATCCAGTTTATTAGCACACCACTGGATTTTTATAGATGATGTCAGTGTAATAGATAAGACTTTTCACTCTTCCAAATCTAAAAGCCTATAGGTGTATTAATACGTAGCAATATATAAGCTAAGTTAAAAAAATTATAACTCATATGAATAGTAAACTCAGGGAAGCTTATAAAAGGTTGGAGGTAAATGTCAAGAATAAAAGAAAAATAAATACTAGGGAAGTGGGTTATAGTCTATGGGAACAGGGAAAACAGAATTAGAGAAAACTTTCCAAATATTTTGAATTTGTGAGATTTGTCGTTTTAGGGAGAAAAGCATATCTTAGGGTATATCTGTTTTTTTTTTTCCTTTTCTTTTCTAGAAACAGATATATTAAGGAACAAACAAATAAAATTTATGTCTAGAAATTGCCAAGTGAATTATCTATGAATTTTGAGTCTAGAATAATTAGACTAGCTTTCAAAAATGCAAATACATTTCACTGTGTTTTTTCTAGTTAAATGTAAATGCTACCTGAGATCATTGCTTCTGTAACATGAATTTATATTCTTCATTCTATAATTTAGGGATGGGTAATTATGCCTACATTTAATCATAAACATAAATTACCTTAATTCCAGGGGTATTTAAGATTCTTTTCATATGGGTGGCCCTTTTCATATCTAGTTAATTAGTGCTTGGCTTGGATGTTTTTTTGTTGAAATAGCCATAATACAATGTTCAATAAAAACAAAGCTCTGTAGTCCCTTATGTTATAAAAATTCAACTATCTCATGTTTCAAAGTGCAATAGCTTTGAAATTAAAAAAAGATAATACTTCCAAAATGTCCTTAATTGCTATATGAAATTTTACTAGACTTTTATCAATATTTTATTTCAAAACAGAAAGAAAACTTTTCCAATTTGAAAAAATTTCCTTCCTTTTCTCCATCACAGCAACACAATAGGGAAATAAAAACACAAAACTCTGTATTTATCTCTCCTTTCTTTGAGTAGCTCTAACACTGTGTATATAGTAATGGTAGACTAATGACTAAGTTAATACTATGACTCACATATTATAATAATTTTTACGTTAAATACAATTCAAATATTTATTATAGCCTTAAGAGCAATGTCCATGTCTTATTCATTTTTGTGCACATACAAATGCACACACAAAATGATTTATAAAAACATGAACACAGTACATATTTAAAAAAATATTTTTGAATGTGGAGGTTAGTTTACTCAAGCTTCTGTTAACACAAGCAGCCTGCTGTTTTTTGTGGATATATTCAGAAGCAATATAAGTCCACTCCTCTATTATTTTCCTATAGTCTGTGAATGCTAATTTTCTATTGTCTTCATTAAAAGTGCTGATTTAAAATTTACAGATACAGGGGCACCTGGGTGACTCAGTGCATTAAGCCTCTGCCTTCGACTCAGGTTATGATCTTGGGGTCCTGGGATCGAGGCCTGCATCGGGCTCTCTGCTCAGTGGGGAGCCTGCTTCCTTGTCTCTCTCTCTGCCTGCCTCTCTGCCTACTTGTGATCTCTGTCAAGTAAATAAAATCTTAAAAAAAAAATTTATAGATACAAGTTAAGCCATGATTTTCTCTGTAGACAGATTTTGAAAGAACAAATATTATGCTTAATAAGATACAAAATTATATATTTGCAATCAGTCCACAAAAAGATAAATTATAATACATATGTATGTATATGTAATACATAATACACACATACATAAATATATAAAAGCATTTATTCATTCAATGACTATTTAAAGAGTGTCTACTGTAAGCCAGGTACTGTTTTAAGGAACATTGATACATCAGTCAGTGAAAATAAGAGAAAGATGCTGCCCCAAGGAACCTTTCATTTTAGTATAGGAGATAGCCCTTGAACAAGAAAATACAATCTTTACAAAGTGACTATTTTTTTTGTAAGAAGGTAATGTTTATCATGAAAGAAAAAAAAAAGCAGTAAAAGAGCAAGATAGAAATAGGAATATCAATTTCTTAACTATTTCAGATAGTAGTTTGGACCGAGTAAAAGGGTCAGATTCCACATATGTTTTGGGTAGAATCAGCAAGATTCCTGGCAGAATAAATGTGAAGTGTAGGCAAAGGAGTCATGAATAATGCTAGTGGTTTTGGCCAGAACAACTATAAAGTGATAGTGTTACTGTCAACTGAGTTGTGGAAAACTACAGTTGTAGCAAGCTTGGGAGGGAAGTACATCAAGAGCATGAATAAGGAAATTCCAAAACAGATGTGATCCAGAATAAGCCTACTACAGAAATGACTCAGATTTCAGACCACAGAATGAATGTAAGAGCTAACAGACTTTGTCCCAGTGAATTGTTAAAGAGATAGTATTCTTCTCCTTGGTTACCACAGAACAGTAACTAGCATGTATTTTATATTAATTTCAAAAATTATAGAATGTCTGGCAACATTTCCCTTTGTACTTTTTAAAATATACATGCGGTTAAGAAGCTAACTTTTATGGCATAAAATTCCAAGAGGAAGGCATTCTTCAGAAAGTTGAATATTTTTATGGTGTTAGAGTTAAGCATTCAGTGTATCTACCATTTTAACTATGCTCTTTCCAACTTCTGTTTGTTTTCAGGTTTGTATGAGCTGTGAAATTTTCCACACTGGGTAATAAAATGTCATTAGTTTTCATCTTAATTGAATGCAATTTGTGACTTTATTGACTGAAATTGGGATTAAGCTGGCCTTTATACTGTTGACATAAAATGACTTGTTGAGCAAATTAATTCCATACCAAGAACAAAAAATCTTTTCAATCTACTGAAGGGAGCAAAGGTACATTACAGTCCACAACTACATACAGGAAAAAGTATCCCTTTTGCCAAGCAGTGCAGGGATACAAAAAGTAAATATACCATGATTCTAACCCCCTAACTGCTCATAGTCAGAGGAGATTAGGTAGTCAAGACAAAACTCAAGGAAAACTGTGCTACATAGGAGCTTTATAGGTAAGGCTGGGCTTAGTTGAAACAATAGCTTTTCTTTGTTAAAATTATATCTCTGCTAGACATTTATTCTCATATAAGAGAGTTACTATATTATAAAACCAATGATGAACCAGTTAGCCTAGGTTGGGCACAGGTAGCACAACTCTATTCTTTTTTCTTTTGCACGGCTACCTTTTAGATTCTTATTCTCCTCCTCCTCTTCCTCCTCTTCCTCCTCCTCCTCCTTCTTCTTTTAAGATTTTACTTTATCTTTCTAAGTAATCTCCACATCCCATGTAGGGTTTGAACTCACACAACCCTGAGATCAAGAGTCACATTGTCTACCAACTGTCCAGCCAGCCAGCTGCACCACTGCCTTTTGGATTCTATCTGAAGGCTTATTGTTTTGGTTTCCTTTTCCTAGATTAAGTTGAGTAGATCTCATAGTTTTTAGAAACATTTAAATGACCAGAAAATGTAGGCTTTTCTCATAAAAATACAGATCACTATCCAGTTTAAATTTCTTTCCCACTTCAGCTTACATATGTCACAGGATACACTGGGGAAAAAAGTCATGATTGACTTCATTTTTTTTTATTCTTTTGATACTCTTCTTACCTCATTCTCTGGCACTTTTTTTTTAAAGATTTTATTTATTTATTTGACAGAGAAAGAGACAGCGAGAGAGGGAACACAAGCAGGGGGAGTGGAAGAGGGAGAAGCATGCTTCCTGCTGAGCATGGAGCCTGACCCCAGGACTCTGGGATCATGACCCCAGCTGAAGGGAGATGCTTAATGACTGAGCCACCCAGACACCCCACTCTCTGGCGCTTCTTACCTCACCTTTCTGGTCTCCACAGTGTCAGATACTGGGGAGTAGAGGATTGGTGAAGGGTTTAAAAAAAAAAAAAAAGACCTTACGTGATGGATTCAGTAGTAACTTAATGCTGGGTCTTTGTTTTGGATGCTGGCTTTTTTTCCCCACAATGTTCTGTAACTGCAGGGTGGTAACTTGAAATCCACCATAGTGGGAATATTTACATAATGGAAATTGGCAAACGCCACAAATCAGTGCTTTTAAAAAATTTGGGGAGATGCAGGAGCAGGAGTGGGGGTAGTGTCTGGTGATTATTAAATTATACTAGCACACCAGCTTATATATTGCTTCCTCAGGCCTCTTCGGCCAGTCTTTTGCTAAAAGCTCTTTTTGTGATTGATGGTACATACCAACCATGGTTCTCTTTAGAAATATAATATAAACTGTGAGAGATCTTTTAAAGAGTTCCTTGATTTCGAGGAGTGGGAAGGGAAGTAGAATTCTTGCACACATAATGCAAAATCTTACCCCCAAATCTCTCACTAACAGAAACTGGTGTTGATAAACTGAGGGATCAATGTTCAGTTGCATTTTCTTAAGCATTTCTTATAATAGGCTTCCGTTTTTTGATCTCCCTCTAGCACCTGTTTGCATTTTAGTGGGGTTTGAGAAGGGCAGAGAGATAAACCATATTATTCTGTAAGCCTCAATTCTGTTGTTTGAAAAATTAGGATAATTCAATCTGCCTTCTGGGCTTGTTGTGAAGATTAAAAGCTAAAATGCATATAAAGAACTTAGTACCAGGGCACCTGGGTGGCTCAGTCAATTAAACGTCTGCCTTCTGCTGAGTTCATGATCCCAGCAACGTGGGATGGACTCCCCCACCGGGCTCCCTGTTCAGCAGAGAGCCTGCTTCTCTCTTCCTTGCTTGTGCTCTCTCTCTCTATCTCTGTCTCTTTCTCTCTCAAAGAAAGAAAGAAAGAACTTAGTACCATGCCTGAAACTGAGTAAGACTGGCTTATATATGACTTATTTTACAATGCTGAACAATGGAAATTATGGTAGTTGCTTTTTATCTAAGTTGTGACTAATAATACTGTTTCTGAGACAAATAACACTATTTTATTATTATCATCACATTTAAATTGCTCCCATATATATTACGTATATAATTATATTAATAGTTTTTTAAATCTCTGAAGAATTTTTTTTTCTGAAGAGTTATTTTAATAGTAATTGCTATCTGCTAAAAGTTTTAAGAAGTATTTTTTTCTGTTTTATCCAATCCAAGCATAAAGCTCAGTGCAGGCTTTGAACTCATGACCCCAAGATTGAGACTTGGCCTAAATCAGGAGTCAGATGCCCAAGGAAAAAGTGAAAAATTTTTTAGGAAAATTTTTTAGGAAAAAAGTGAATGACTTAAATTTATCGAGCAGTTAATTAACTTATTTTATAAAATACTACCACTAGCCATAACTGGAAAGCCTATCCTATTTTTACAATTCACTGTGGTGGTTTGGCAGGAACTGACTGTAACCTTTTTATCCTCTTCATAGAATCCCATATACATTCGATTTTCAATCCATTCACAAAATTAATTATTTAATATTAAAAATTGAGAGTATCTGAAAAGTGTATATATGAGCTATACAAATATAATTAAAATATAAGAGTATATAATTAACCATTATAATATTTGAAAAGTAATATCTGACATCTCTTGAGTGCTTACCATATGCCAGGAACTGTTCTAAGCTCATAAAATTTCTTTTCATGGAAAATTTTAGTACAGACTTTCAAATATTATGCTTCAGCTGCCAGCTTCAGATTAATAAAATTTTAAATAATGTCCCAACACTTTCTTTTTGCTGTTGTTTCCCTTGCTTCCAGAGAGCTGTCTAGTAAGACGTTGCACAGCAAAGGTCAAAGAGGTTGCTGCCCCTGTTTTCCTCTAAGATTTTGATGGTTTCCTATCTCACATTTAGATCTTTTATCCATTTTGAATTTATTTTTGTGTATGGTATAAGAAAGTGGTCCAGTTTCATTTTCTGTGTGTTGCCCTCCAGTTTTCCCAACACCATTTGTTGAGGAGACTTTTTTCTATTGTCCATTCATTCTTGTTTTGTCAAAGATTAGTTAACCATATATTTGTGGTTCCATTTTTGTTTTTGTTTTTGTTTATTCAGTTCCACTGATCTATGTGTCTGTTTCTGTGTCAGTATCATACTGCCTTAATGACTACAGCTTTGTTGTATAGCTTGAGGTCCAGAATTGTGATGCCTCTAGGTTTGCTTTTCTTTTTCAAGATCATTTTGGTTACTTGGCATCTTTTGTGGTTCCATAAAAATTTTAGGATTATTTGTTCTAGCTCTGTGAAAACTGCTGATGTTATTTTGATAGGGATTTCATTAAGTGTGCAGATTGCTTTGGGTAGTATAGACAATTTAACAATATTTATTCTTCCAACCCATGAACATGGATTTTTTTTTTTTTTTCATTTCTTTTTGTCCTCTTCATTTCTTTCATCAGTAATCTTTTATCTCTTTGGTTAGGTTTATTCCTAAGTATCTTATGATTTTTGGTGTAATTGTAAGAGGGATCAATTCTTTGATTTATATTTCTCCTGCTTCATTACTGGTGTATAGAAATGCAACAGATTTCTGTATGTTGATTTTATATCCTGCAACTTTGCTGAATTTGTGTATCTGTTCTAGCAAATTTTTGTGAAGTCTTTCCAGTTTTCTACACAGAGTATTGTGCATGTCATTCACAAACAGTGAAGTTTGACTTCTTTGCTGATTTGGATGTCTTTTTGTTGTCTGATTGCCAAGGCTAGGACTTCCAGTACTATGTTAAATAACAATGGTGAGAGTGAACATCCCTGTCTTGTTCTTTTGTTGAGAGGAAAACCTCTCAGTTTTTCTCCATTGAGGATGATATTAGCTGTGGGCCTTTCATATATGACCTTTATGATTTTGAGGTATGTTCCCTCTATCTCTACTTTGTTGAGGGCTTTTATCAAGAATGGATGCTGTATTTTGTCAAATGCTTTTATTGCAGCTATTGAAAGGGTTAAATGGTTCTTATTCTTTCTTTTATTAATGTGGTGTATCACATTGATTGATTTTTGAATATTTAACTACCCTCAATTTTTAACTACCCTCAACTAACAATGGAGTCCATTGCAGGGCTTGAAATAATGACCCCAAGTTTAAGATTTGAACCAAAATCAAGAGTCAGGTGCCCAATCGACTGAACCACACAGGCAAATATCTCATAGGGAATAACTCTTTCAATGTACCATTGGATTCAATTTGTTAGGATTTTGTTTAGAATTTTTGCATCCATGTTCATCAGGGACATTGGCCTATAATTCTTTTTAGTGAGGTCTTTGCTTTTGGAATCAAGGTAATGCTCAACTTATAGAATGAGTTTGGAAGTTTTCCTTCCATTTCTATTTTTTGGAACAGTTTGAGAAGAATAGATATTAACTCTTTAAGTGTCTAGTAGAATTCCCCTGGGAAGCCATCTGGCCCTGGACTTTTATTTGTTGGGAGATGTTTGATTACTGGTTCAGTTTCTTTGCCGGTTTTGGTCTGTTCAAATTTTCTATTTCTTCTTGTTTCAGTTTTGGTAGTTTATATGTTTCTAGGAATTTATCCATTTCTTTCAGATTTCCCAATTTTTTGACATATAATTTTTCTCCTATAATTGTTTATATTATTGGGGTGTTGATTGTGGTATCCCCTCTCAATTGTGATAAAAGATATTTCTCATCTTTTTGATAAGTCTGGCTAGGGGTTTATCAGTTTTATTAGTTCAACTTCAGGGATTCTTCTCCAGGAATACCACATCATTTTTAAATGAAACCATGGGGATGAGAAGGAAGAGAGACAAAATACTCACCTATTCCTTTTCAGCCCACCATGGATTTATGCATTTATTCAACAAACAATTCTTGAGCTCTTATTCCATATCAGATATTGTGCTATGTATTGGGAGGGATACAAAGATGTCCTTAAAAGTCTGAGCCTAAACCCAGTCAGGAAATGGCATTTCATGAATGCCAGTTTAATAAAAAATACCCTTCCACAGATGTTGAATTTAACTCAGGATCTAAGTCATTAGGGAATGTAAAATTTTTTTTAATTATATACCTATACAATACAATGTATCAAACCATGAGTTTTTAAAATTAGTTAGTAACTAAAAAATCCATAGGTAATTATTACAGTTTAATAATAACCTGTGCTACTAGTTCTTAAATGTTAATTCTTTTAAGAAACAGAGGACCACAGACATTATTATGCTAATTATCTACATTATTTATAATTTTTTTTGTAAGATTGTTAGAGTTTAGGGCAGCAGAACAATGCCAAGGAAATGTCAAAATCATGAACCAAAAAAAAAAAAAAAAAGCTTTTAAATATAGAGGATGAATTCCAAAGATACTAGCAAAATTTATATAAAAGAGTGAACCATTTAAGTCCTGAGAAATCATGAGTAGTTCATGAAGAGCTAATAAACAGAAGTAAAACAAAGAACACAGATGTTTTTAAGGAAGTCCTTTATACTGTTTCCCCTAGTGTTTATCCTCATTTACTCATTCCCCAGAATAGGTGCTTTTATGGACTGTCTTTCCAAAGGTCATGCAGGAAAGAACCAAGAGAGGCCTTTAGATTTCCCTCGATCACAGTGACTTCCAAAAAGCAATTCCATTGGAGTGGTGACAGTAGACAAGGAAGGGACAAACAGAATGTGCTTACCATCGCTGACAGCTGGCATGATCCTTGTCTTCGGGAAGTTCAGTATAAACAGAAAAGGGAGAAGCTAAATATGCCAAGACACGATGACATTAATGAAAGCACCGAGTTTATTTATTTTAAATGCAAATGAATCCTGGTTGTTTGGAAAGCTGCTGAAAAGTCGGTGAAGTGGGAGAGGTGGAAGATACTTGAAAGGAAGGAGAGAATTATAAGACAAGAGCATATGCCAAGTCATCAAGTCAAAGATCAGGTAAGAAGCCAGCTGAGTTAGGGACGGAATGAAGTGCCGAGACATAGAGAGTGGGTAACGTGGAATAAGCACAGCGATCTATGTGGAGAAGTGAAGGGTGTGGACCCTGGAGCCAGACAGCCTGGGTCTGAGGCTGAGCTCCTCTAGTTTTTAACTGTGCTGTTCCAGGACAATTGTTTTCACTTCTCTGTGCCTTCGTTTCCTCACATGTAAAATGGGAATACTATCAGGGTCCGTATCTTCACCTTAGCCTCGGGGAGAAGGAAAGGTGCGAATACTTACAAAGCATTCAGAATAGAGCCTGGCACATGATAAACCCTAAATGCTAGCTGTACTTATTTTTAAAAATTATTTGCTACACTGGGAGGGTAGCAGAAAGGAAATAAGTCTCTAAGAATGAAAAGTCTCCATAGTGGTCTTTAGTGTTATCCCCACATACGGTGGTGTTATTACCACCGTAATACCGAGCGTTAACACCAAGTAACCAACAGGTGCTTGCTCTTTCCAGGACTTGTTTACTCCTGGAATATTCACCACGAACTTTGCAGTGGGTCCTATAATTATCCTTGTTTGCAGATGAGGAAACATGCAGATTAAATATCAAAGTAGGTGTCAGATATCAAATGAGCTCTGGAACTGCTCTGAAATATAACAAACTCTACAGCTTTTATAATGTGTTTCAAATCTTACTCGCATATGAGGATGTTCGGTGAAAGCTGTGAGCCAATTATAGCATTAGCCACACACTACAGAGGTGATATATTTATTAATAAGTTTGTGTAATGGGTATAGGTTAATGATGGGATGAGAAAAAAACAACCCACTAGGATCAGCAGAGAAGAAAGGAAAGCTAAGCCGGGGACTACAGACTTGATTGTGTATGCAGAGGAGAGCCATCCAGTGAATGAAATGTTAAGATATTCTCAGCGGTGAACACAAGATGAGTCTCTCCCTGCCTCATTACAGAACTCTGTGTCCATGCTGCATTCTTCTCATGGTGTACACATTATACAACAACAAAATTATCAAATCCATTTATTCTCTCCTCAGAGAAGAATAACAAGCCAAGTCCACCTGCCATATTAACCTTTCCTTTTTTTTTTTTTTTGTATTTAAGTTTTTGCCTCCCGTTCACTCTTTCTTTCCTCCTTGCTCATAAACATTCAATCTCTATAGGCTTTGTTGAAATTTACAAGTTTTCCCAGAGCTGCAATCCCAGTTAGTGTATGGCTAGCTTTTTTTCTCCACTTATCTGTGATATGCTAGTAACCATCTGCTCTTTGAAATTGCGTTGTTGCCAGCATAAACTGTGAGAGGTATGCTAGGAAGATTCAAATCTTTTACTACTTTGCAGAGGAGAAAACTCGTTTTAAATGTTTCTAAAGGTTGCTTTATATCAAATGCTTGACTTTTTTTTCCATTTGAAGGAGTTAAAAAAGAACTAGGACTGAAAAGCACCGATAACACTACCTATAGGCAACCAGCCTGGAGATAAATACCTCACTGGAAAATGCATTGTTATTGTTGGTTATAAGGCTCTGAAGTTATACAATAGAAGGAACTCAGTGATTGTAGTTTTGTTATTTTTTTTGTTGAATTCATAACTCTAATCAAAGCAATCCTTTGTGATTTTTTTCATGTAACATCTTATTGAATGTTATATTGATAGTTTCATTATTATTTTTCCTGAGCACCTTTCACTTTTTTTCTTAATAGCTACAGACAACCAGTTGGCCAACTAAGTGGTTTAAATTTGGAATCTTTAAAAAGAGTATGCTCTTCAGCCCAGGCTTTGAGGTGTCTGGATGGAAAGGTTATTCTTACCCAGTTGACCTGACCAGACTACAGTCAAAGACAATGCCTTTCTTAGGTCAGATCACACCTGTCACTGAAACTACAAAGCGATATCAACTGCAGCAAGCATACAAAAGTGATCATTATGGTTTATCATATAAAAGATCTGAGAGGGGCACCCAGGTGGCTCAGTCAGTTAAATGTCTGCTTTTGGCTCATGATCTGAAGGTCCTGGGATTGAACTCTTCATCAGACTCCCTGATCAGTGGGGAGCCTGCTTCTCCCTCTCCCTCTGCAGCTCCCTCTGCTTGTGCTCTCTCTCTTCCTGGCAAAATAAATAAATAAATAAAAGCTTTAAAAAAAAATTCTGAGATTTAGGACCCAAATTACTTGTTACCAAAGATTAAACAGTGGATTTCTATTTTAAAAACTGTATTTGGGAGAAATCTATCTGTATGATAAGCAGAAGGGAAGACAGCTCTCAATCTTCTACCTTGCAAATTCCTCAAGAAAGTCTGTCCTGGAAAAAGACCATAAATACCTTTCTGAAGCAGCATCTTGGTGCACAAAGGAATTATCAAATTGCTTCCTTTGTTTAGACTAGCCACTGAAAAGTTTTTGATAAGAATTTTCAAGAAAAGTAATTGAAGATCATTAAAAGAAGGGAAGTCATAATCATCAGGGAATCTGAGTTGTATATAGTCATGGTGCTTGAAAGAAGAACTGGGGGGAAATGTCATATAACATATGA
This sequence comes from Meles meles, assembly GCF_922984935.1. Taxonomy (NCBI): domain Eukaryota; kingdom Metazoa; phylum Chordata; class Mammalia; order Carnivora; family Mustelidae; genus Meles; species Meles meles. The sequence continues at coordinate 33,802,051 of NC_060072.1, forward strand.
CACTCAATGTCTAGAAGGCACTTAGCATTTAACATGTAGTCTTGGAGTCCAGGAAAGTGTGGAGATAAAGTTGATTAAAAGAAATCTGCATTAAGATTCTTTATATGTTTGATGTGTGTGTAATTTACAGAGATTTAGGGTGTGACTGTGGACGCAGGTCAAGGCAGTGCCCCACAACTGAGTGTACTCCCTCAGGTCTGTTTTGGAGTGGTTATGCTTCCCATCTCTGATGAACAGGATGTTGAGGGAGCATGAAATTTGCTCACCTGTGTAATTTTGTTGAAACTATACCAAGATACATCCAGCTATATCCTCATGGAGAATTAAAAATTTTATTCCTAAGGTAGAAGGAAGAAAAATGTGATCCTGAGGCTCTCCACTCATTGCCTCAGAATACATGTGACACATAGTAAGTGCTCAAAATCTTTGTTGGCTGCATTATTGAATGAATGAGTATGCCAGGTGATGTCAAAAGCAATTTTGAAGGCATAATGGGAATGAAGATCTGATTATAGTGAATTAAAGAAAACATCAAAGGAGTAGAAGGGGAGAAGGCAAAAAGGCAACACTGCTGAAGAGTTTTGCTGTAAAGGCGATGAAAGAAATGCGATAGGAGGTCAAAAGGAAGGTAGAGTAAACCAGATTATTTTTATTTTTTTTATTTACTGTAGGTGGATATACTACAATATGTTTGTGCTTTGATAAGTATGACCCAGTGGAGGGGAGAGAATTGATAGTGAGGGAGAGGGAGAAATTACTGAAGCAATGTCCTTAGGTGGATGAGAAAGGCTAACCATGAACAAGATAGGCTCTTTCTTTGTCCATTGGTTATAAGGAGTTGAGTCAATACAAGCAGATGGATTCAGCGTAGTAGATGCTGGAGTATAAAACCCCACTCTCCAGATTCCTTCCATCTCCTAATTGGAAAAGGAATCAATGTCATCAACACAGAATGAGGCAAGAAGTATTTTAAATTTAAGTAAAAAGTAAGGGTATGAAATATTCCAGGAGGGTAGGAGTTTGAATAGACCATACAAATGTCCTGAAATTACCAAGAAGCCTAACAAAATTTTTGGAGTGTTCTTTAAAACTTATTTGCTGATCTCTACCTCCAAGGTTTATTTAGAACTTGAAACTAGGTTTATAAGAAAAAACTTCGTAAGAAAAAAATCCTATCACATATTTGACTGCTAATGTTTAAAAGTTATACATTCTTGGGAATGTGTTTATCACTACAGTCTTTTAATCATATTAATCTTTTATAAATATGGCAGAGCTGGCATATTTAGTTAGGCTTTATATTATTATTTCTATAGATGAGCAGTTATTTTCAGAACTGGGACTTTACCCTGACGTCAGGCTATATAAATCAGTGAAACAGTATACAGACTTCAGTTCAATTCAATCATAATAATATGGTATTGCAATGTGTTATCAATTTGCAATTTTGAACAACTTTGGATATATTTTGATGTTAGCATCTTTCTTGTGAATATGAAAATAGAGGCTCAAAGATATCATAACAAGAATAATAAAATCTGGGAACAGGGGATGTTTGGGTGTTTTGGGCTTCTAGGAGTGAATTAACTGAATTACCTGAAATTATTTCTGTTAAGTTTTATTGCTCTGGTCCTCATACGATTTGAGATATCTGAAGGGGAAAAAAAAATAGAGATTATGGCTAAAAAAATTCTTGATATAGGATTGTCTGGAAATGCCATCCAGGGAATTATTTTCTATATTGTTACATAAAAATATTATCTATAAAATTTTTCTTATCTGCTCAAAATTATTTTATGAAAATTTGGGGAATTGTAAAAAGGTAGATAGGGTAGCTAAATTTCACAGATATTAGGGTAGCTAAATTTCACAGATAAAATTAAAACGAAACAAATCAAAACAAACAAACAAAACACATTTCAGCCCCTGTCTTCTAGCTTAATTTACTTATCTTTCTTCAGGCTGAAATTGCCTCTGGTAATTTCTGGCTATAAGAATTGCAATTCTTTTGGAGATTTTGTATGGCATTCATGAAGAATATAATTATTATTTTCACTAGTGTGTGGAATGCACAGAAAATTTATAATAAACTTTCATATGTTCAAGGTCATTACCAACATTAGCTCTGTATGACATACTGTTTCAGGAATGTTAACACCTCATGTGAAGAAACTGAGGCATAAAACTTGTTGAGGCAGTAAATGGCAAGGCAGTGAATAACAGCTTCATTCTGCGATCTTGATCCCTGGGAAGAAGAATTCATGGGTCTTATTTTACCTCTCCTAATCCATTATCTTCTTTTCTGTTCTTTATCTAAGGCATTGAAATATTTTAGAAAAGACTCGGTCCTGGAACACATGCTGGGATGTTCCTATAAATGACTCCGAGAATTCTGGCTTTAATACAGCTTGACATACATCAGTCAGGCAAGTGACAGGCTGCCATGCACTGAACATGAAATGACTCACAGACTTTATCTTAGGGCACAGTTTCAGGGAGAGACTGAGTGTCCAAAAGCTTTTGTGTCATTGTACCCCCGCAGTTATTAAGTGTTCTCACCGGTAGAAATGACAGTGGCTTAATAAAGGATTTTCTACTGATTATCCTCTTCTACAAGGAGGAGCCAAGAACATTTTCTCCCTTGAGAAGAGTGGGAATCAGAGGGCAGCAGGAAGACTCAGCAAAGGAAACTCTGAAAGGGAGTTCAAAAGACTTTCATGTTGCATATTGGAAAGGAGAAGATTATAAAACTCAGGGAAACACCAGATGAGTAATGTCCTGGTTGCACATGAAGTAGAATAGGACTAAACACAAGGCACTGGCAAATATGCATAAATTAGCTGAAATATTTGAGTGAGGAGGCAGATTAGAAGAGGAAATTCCCTGGAGGGATATATTATTTGATCAGTTTGATAAGTTGCTATGCTGGGAAACTGTGAAGGTAAACATTTATAAGTCAGTCCAATCCAATGACTTTGGCATGTGTAGTGGAGTATGATTTATAAGGTATATAGATTCAGGTATTTCAATGTGACATATGATTATTGATGACAACTTGATCATCTAATTCCAAAGTGAACATGGTTGGCATTATTAGAAGTTCAGAAATATTTATTGTGTGGTGTTCAGGTTGATGTTTGAGGATCATTCTTTCAGAGCTTTCTTTATGAGAGAAGAATAGGGAGGGAGCAGAAAACATGAGTTATTATCTCTGTTATGAATTGAATCATCTCCAAAATTCATGTTAAAGCCCTAAACACCAATACCTCAGAATAGGACTTTCTGGAAATAGGGTCTTTAAAGATGTGATTAAATTACAATGAGGTCATTAGGGTAGGACCTAATCCAAAATATCTGTGTCCTTATAAGGAGAGGAGATCAGAACACAGACAACACAGACGAAGAGACAATGGGATGAAGACAGAAAAGTCAGCCACTGCAAGCCAAGGAGAGAGGCCTCAGAAGAAACCAAACATGAGGACACCTTGATTTTGGAGGACTTCTAGCCTCCAGAAATATGAGAGAATGCACTCTGTTGCTGAAGCTACCCAGTCTGTGGGATTTTGTAGCCCTAGAGGACTAACAAACTTTCCTTGGTTTCCTCTAGTTGATCTCTTCTCAAATTTAGAGAGAACACTTCAGGACTATTTTCTTTAACAACTTATTGAGGTCTCATTTACATAAAATGTACCTATTCAACGTAACTTTTGTGACTATAGGCAATCATTTATCTGCTCTTTGTTACTCTCCATTACTTTGCACTTACCAGAATTTTATGCAAATGTATATGGCCTCTTTTTAGAGATCACAAGTAGGCAGAGAGGCAGGCAGAGGGGGAGGGAGAGGTAGGCTCCCCACTGAGCAGAGAGCTCGATGTGGGGGCTCGATCCCAGGACCCTGAGATCATGACCTGAGCCACCCAGGCACCCCTTGCCTGACTTTTTTTTTTTTCACCCAATATAATGAACTTGATATTTGTCCAGTTTTTGGGTGCATCAGTAGTTTGTTTTCTTTTTAGAGCTTAGTGTATTCCATTGTATGGATATATCTTAACTTACATTGTTTATTCACCTGTTGATGGGCATTTTGTATATGGTTTTATCCTTCTTCTGGTTTGAGACTATTACAAATAAAGCTATATTCAAAAGTTATTCTTCCATAATCATCAAATATTGATTTCAGCAATAGGCTTGATAGTTCAAATCTGTCACTATAATTTTTTGTATAATTGGCCAAGTTTCTTATAAGTGCTTGAAGTATACTGTGTGTTGTTTTTCTTTTGTTTTTTGTCAACACCAGAAGAATAATTAGTATTAGAAGTGAGTTTCTTTGGTGGAATGAATAACATTCAAGATACGTAGACTGTGTAGAAATCTTCTGTAGGAACATATATCCTTGCATGAACAGATAAAAGAATGTAACATATCCACTACTCTGTACCCACCAGAATGATCCAGATTGGGAAGACTGCTGCCCTTATGTTAAAATACTTCATAGAGGATTTTCTCTTTGATTCCAACTGGGAGATTAGTTGATTTCTGCTACTCTGCCTGCAATATGGCTGCTTTGGCCTTGGATGAAACTTTCATAATATGTGCTGTCAGAGTGCTTCAAAGAATAGAGAGCTGAGATTTCATCAAGCATACATAACAGGTGGTATGACTATTTTTGTACCTATTTGTTGTAAACTATGAGACAAAATTCACTTGGAGACTTGAGTTCATTATAATTCATGCCACCTGCATCAAAGTTGACTCTCAATGATATTTAATTATAACTACCTAAAACAATTTAATAATTATGAACAATCAAATTGATGTAGTTTGGTTCATAACAGTTACCTCCTATATGGGGGTAATAACAGTACTGAACAGTCAAAGTCTTTGTAAAAATTAAAGGAATAATATATATATATATATATAATGTGTTTAGACCAGTGCCTGGCATTTGATAAAGGTAGCAAAAAATGATATGGTTATCTACCTATATATTCTAGGAGTCTTTCATGCTGAAAATTTTATAAATACCAGAACATTGATCAGAATGAAAGTTTTAAACTGAAAGGATAAAGCTCTTGTTAGGAAAATCTGGTATTAGCAGATGCTAACACCTGAGACAATGGTGTGGGTTGAATTCTGTAACCCAAAAAAGATATGCTGCCGTCCTAACTCCCTGTACCTGTGAATGTGACCTTATTTAGGAATAGGATATTTACAGATGTAATCAAGAAGTCATCCTGAATTAGGACAGACCCTAATCCAAAAACCAGTGTCTTTGCAAAAAGAGGAAATTTGGGGTACACAGACATATACGAACACAGGGGGAAAGCTCATGCAAAGTCTGAGACAAAGATTGTAATCATGGTGCCACCAACAAAAGAATGCTAAAAATGGCTGACAACCACCAGAAACTAGAAAAGGCAAGAAAATATTCTTCCCTAGACCCTTCACAGGAAGCATGGCATTGTATACATGGCCATTTCAGACTTCCAGACTGCAGAACCATGAGAAAATAAATTTCTGTTGTTTTAAACCACCAAATTTGTAGTACTTAATATTCATTAACTTCAAACTATTTAAACAAACAAACAAATAAATAAATCTCTCACCTTAGAAATCTGTGATTCTGACGGAAATAATCCAGAAAGAAGCAAAATTTTTATTCAGCTGACTGAAGTACACACGCTTCATTCTTTGTGTCATCTCCTCCCTTTGTTTAATCATGCTTAGATGACAAAAGTGGAAGACTATGTTTTACTTAAATTTTTAATATTTCAAGTAAAATTTTTATCTCCTCAGGATTACACCATTGAAATAATAATACTTTTATTACTTATTTATTTATTTTTAATTTATTCTTTTATTTATTTATTTGAGAGAGAACAAGCGCAAACAGGGAGGGGGCAGAGAGAGAGGGAGAATCAGACTCCCCGCTGAGCAGGGAGTCCAACACAGGCTGATCTCAGGACATTAAGATCATGAACCGAGCCAAAGGCAGTCGCTTAATCAACTGAGCCGCATATGTGCCCCACAATAATCAGACTTTTAAAAAGAAAGAAAATTTTACGATAGTGTTTCTTCATTTATGACAAAAAGAAAATTAGGAACTAAATTTGGAAACATCACTGTCACTCAATGTCTTCACCAAGCGTTTTGACTGCACTTCTATTTAAGCAGTTTATCCTACTTTTGAATTCCTTTCTTGGTCTCAAATAAAAAACACACAAATATCTATCTAGGATTGATAAATTTAGAAAACTATATTCGAGCAGATATTTTCTTCTTTTAAAAAACAAAACAAAACAAAACAACTTAACAAGGATCCAGAAGTTCATATAACCCCTGCATAAAAGAGTAACAAAAGAAGGATAGATGCAAATCTAACTAGTGTAAGAAGAAAAACAACACCATTAATTTTTTAAAAAATCTCCAGCTTGATTAATGTTGAAAGTGTCACAGTGAGTTATTATTTTTCTTGGTTATTAAGAGACTGAATACGCAAATGGAGAATGGCCAAACCATATATAAAAATAGAATTCTGACCCACAATCTGCAGCAACAAGCCCAGGAAACCAACCCACTCTCTATAGGAACAGCTCCAGAAGCCAGCCTGATATCTATAAATCAGACTTGTAGAAATTCAGACCATCAATGACTAGTAGCAACCTAGGCAACTAAACAGTACTCCCTATAACAATTGGCCCCAAATGGACAGCACTTGACTAACAACTGACAACTTCCCTAATTTTTATCCCAGCTTCTAATTTAAAGATCAACCAGAGAAAGCCAAATGTGCACCTGCAAATAATCACATAGGATTTTCAGCTTCCAGTGAGCTCACTTGCAGTTTCCCCTTGCCAACGGACTAATCAAGCCACATCTGAAGCCTTCTCTTTTTTCTAAAACTTTCCCCACTTCTCTGTCCGCCTTTAAGTCTCTGCGCAAGTGATGATGCTGTCTCTCTTGCTATAGCAAGCCCTGAATAAATATTCTTTTTTTTATTCTTATTAAACCTTTTAGGTAAAAGAGCCAAAAAGAAGATAAACTCCTTAAGACTACCTATTTCTATGAGTGTTCTACCTACAGATGAGTGTGCAACCACAGTGCTCCAGATATATAACTGTTGAAAAATTAATTTACAATGGAATTCTAAAATCATATTACCTTTATTCATTTATTTGTGGAATTAAGGTAGGTGGCATATGGTATATTCAATGATGAGCAATAATTGAGGTGTGTGAACACATTCACTTTGGCACAGATTGAAGATTTAGCAATCTTATTTTCTAAAGACAAAAAGTAGCTGTGACATTTTATTCTATTCATATAAGGCGTGGAAGTAATTGGTGAATAATTACAAGTGTGTCATGTATGCATTCAGTCCACTGGGACTAAAATTCACCTGCAAAGTCAAATAGGCAAACTGCCTTTCTCCCTTAGCTTGGTTCAGGAAATAACATTGGATTCACAAATGATCAGATGAAGCACTTTAAATTAAGAGCTTATATAAAATATACCTTATATATGATTGGTATGTTTGGTTTGTTAGGTTTCACACTGAAGTTTTAACTAAAAAAAATGTGTTTTTCTAAGATTGTCTCCATTATTATAACACTAGAATTTTTTTTTATTATTTTTTAAATTTTTTAATGTATTCTCCATGCCCAGTGTGGATCCCAAAGCAGGGCTTGAACTCGGGACCCTGAGATCAAAACCTGACCTGAGATCAAAAGTCAAGGCTTAACTGACTGAACCATCCTGGTGCCCCTTACAGTAGAATTTTTTTTAAAAGATTTGAAAACTTGCTTCAAATCATACTCTTCTTGATATGACTATCACTGTAACTGGAAAGGGCTGAATATTGTGCAAGTGAACTTTAACTGAGTCAACATTGGATTACTCAACATCTGATTATCTAACTTGTAAATTTTACACACCCTGCTCTTTTCCATATCTACCTAGCTTTTCTTCCTTTTCTTTTCCTTGTTATTAACATAGAATGTATAATTTGTTTCAGGGGTACAGGTCTCTGATTTATCAGTCTTACACAATTCACAATGCTTACCAAAGCACATACTCTTCCCAATGTCCATTACCAGCCACCCTTCGCTCCTACCCCCATCCACTCCAGAAATCCTCAGTTTGTTTCCTGAGATTAAGAGTCTCTTGTGGTTTGTCTCCCTCTCTGGTTTCAACCTGTTTCATTTTTCCTCTCTTCCTCCACGATCCTCTGACTTGTTTCTCAAATTCCACATATCAGCAAGATCATATGAAAATTGTCTTTCTCTGATTGACCTATTTAACTTAGCATAATAACCTCTAGTTCCATCCATGTTGTGGTAAAAGGCAAGATTTCATTTTTGATGGCTGAATAATATTACATTGCATATGTATATACCACATCTTCTTTATTCATTCATCTGTCGATGGACATCTAGGCTTTTTCCATAGTTTGGCTATTGTGGACATTGCTGCTAAAAACATTGGGGTGCCATGCCCCTTTGGACCACTACATTTGTATCTTTGGGGATAATACCCTGTAGTACAATTGCTGGGTCATAGGGTAGCTCTATTTTCAACTTTTTGAGTAACCTCCATACTGTTTCCCAGAGTGGCTGCACCAGCCTGCATTCCCACCAACAGTATAGGAGGGTTCCCCTTTCTTCCCATCCTTGCCAACATTTTTCATTTCCTGATTTGTTAAATTTAGCCATTCTGACTGGTGTGAGGTGGTACCCCATTGTAGTTTTGATTTATATTTCCCTGATGCCGAGTGATGTTGAGCATTTTTTCATGTGTCTGTTGGTCATTTGGATATCTTCTTTGCAGAAATATCTGTTCATGCCTTCTGCCCATTTCTTGATTGGATTGTTTGTTCTTTGGGTGTTGAGTTTGATAAGTTCTTTATAGATTTTGGATACTAGCCCTTTATGTGATATGTCATTTGCAAATATCTTCTCCCATTCTGTCAGTTGTCTTTTAGTTTTGTTGACTGTCTCTTTTGCTGTGCAAAAGCTTTTAATCTTGATGAAGTCTTGATAGTTTATTTTTACCCTCACTTCCCTTGCTTTGGCGATGTATCTAGGAAGAAGTTGCTGTGGCTAAGGTCGAAGAGGTTGCTGCCTGGGTTCCCCTCAAGGATTTTGATGGATTTCTGTCTCACATTGAGGTTTTTCATCCATTTTGAGTCCATTATTGTGTGTGGTATAAGAAAATGGTCCAGCTTCATTCTTCTGCTTGTGGCTGTCCAATTTTCCCAACACCATTTGTTAAAGAGACTGTCTTTTTTCCATTAGACATTCTTTACTGCTTTGTCAAAAATTAGTTGGCCATAGAGTTGAAGATCCATTTCTGGGCTCTCTATTCTGTTCTATTGACCTATGTGTCTGTTTTTGTGCCAGTACCATACTGTCTTGATGATTACAGCTTTGTTATAGAGTTTGAAATCCGGAATTGTGATGCCACCAGCTTTGCTTTTCTTTTTCAATATTCCCCGGGTTATTTAGGGTCTTTTCTGGTTCCATACAAATTTTAGGATTACTTGTTCCATTTCTGTGAAAAAAGTTGATGATATTTTGATAGGGATTGCATTAAATGTGTAGACTGCTTTAAGTAGCATAGACATTTTCACAATATTTGTTCTTCCAATCCATGAGCATGGAACATTTTTCCATTTCTTTGTGTCTTCCTCAATTTCTTTCACGAGTACTCTGTAGTTTTCTGAGTACAGATTCTTTGACTCTTTGGTTAGATTTATTCCTAGATATCTTATGGTTTTGGGTGCAATTATAGTGGGATCAACTCTTTAATTTCTCTTTCTTCTATCTTGTTTTTGGTGTACAGAAATGCAACTTATTTCTGTGCATTGATTTTATATCCTGACACTTTACAGAGTTCCTGTTTGAGTTCTAGAAGTTTTGAGGTGGAGTCTTTTGGATTTTGCACATAGAGTAATATATAATCTGCAAAGAGTGAGAGTTTGACTTCTTCTTGCCAAATCAGATGCCCTTTATTTCTTTTTGTTGTCTGATTGCTGAGACTAGGACTTCTAGTACTATGTTGAATAGCAATGGTAATAGTCCTGCAGTGTTCCTGGCCTTAGGGGAAAAGCCCTCATTTTTCCCCCATTAAGAATGATATTTGTTGTGGGGTTTTCATAGACAGTTTTGATGGTATTGAGATGTGTACCCTCTCTCCCTATACTGTGAAGAGTTTCAATCAAGAAAGGATGCTATAGTTTGTCAAATGGTTTTTCTGCATCTATTGAGAGTTTCATATGGTTCTTGTTCTTTCTTTTATTAATGTAATGTATCACACTGATTCATTTGCAGACGTTGAACCAACCTTGCAGTCCAAGATAAATCCCACTTGGTCATGGAGAATAATCCTTTTAATGTACCATTGGCTCTTATTAGCTATTATTTTGGTGAGAATTTTTGCATCCATGTTCATCAGGGATATTGGTCCATAATTCTGCTTTTTGATAGGGTCTTTGTCTGGTTTTGGTATCAAGGTAATGCTGGCCTCATAAAATGAGCTTGAAAGTTTTCCTTCCATTTCTATTTTTTGGAACAGTTTCAGAAGAATAGATATTAATTCTTCTTTACATGTTTGGTAGAATTCTTCTGGGAAGCTACCCTGGCCCTGGTTTCTTGTTTCTTGGGTGATTTTTGATTACTGTTTCAATTTCCTTGTTGGTTATGAGTCTGTTCAGGTTTTCTATTTCTTCCTGGTTTAGTTTTGGTAGTTTATACATCTCTAGGAATGCATCCATTTCTTCTAGCTTGTCTAGTTTGTTGGCATATAGTTGCTTATAATATGTTCTTACAATTGTATTTCTTTGGTGCTGGTTGTGATGTCTCCTCTTTCATTCATGATTTTATTTATTTGGCTCCTTTCTCTTTTTCTGTTTGATAAGTCTGGCCAGGGGTAAACTAGGAACTGGTTCTTTGAAAGAATTAATAAGATTGATAAACCCCTTGCCAGACTTATCTGCCTAGCATTTCATAATGTTTCTTTTTCTAAGGCTGCCTTTGTGACTTCAAACTTCTCAGTCTAGAGCTGTACTAATTCGTTTAGGAAACAATAGCCACATGTGTCTATTCACCTCTTAAAGCACAACAAGTGTGACAAGAAACTGAAATTTTACTTTTAGTTAATTAAAATAAAAATTAAAACGCCTATATCCAATTCAGTTACTAGAAAACTGTTTAGAACAACATAAGTGTGTAAATCCAATTTGTTTAACTCTAAATTTTATGACATCTGCATGCAGAACATATATTCCTGATAGAAACTTAGTGTCTCAATGTGGTCTATAAGTGAAAGATATAACTCCACATTCAAAGATTTAGTATGAAAATAATATGAAATATCTTAGTAATGATAGAAACTTAGTGTCTTGATGTCTATAAGTGAAAGATAAACTCCACATTCAAAGATTTAGCATAAAAATAATATGAAATATCTTACTAATAATTTTATGTTGAGTACATATAGAAGTGATGCTATTTTTGACATGTTAGTTAAAAATTATTAAAATTGAGTTCACTTGCTTCTTTTTTACTTTTTTTAAATGTCACTACAGAAATGTTTAAAAATTTTAGTTGGTTTGAATTCTATTTCTACAGGACAGTGCTGGTCTAACATATCCCAGGCTCTTTCTCAATTCTCTCGGGATAACAGAGTTGCCTTTTCTAGTCTCAGACTACCATGACTTTGCACATCCTAGAGAAATCCCATGAACCTCTCAAACACTTAGCATTTCCCTTAGTTGTTCCTTTAATTTCCATTAAAGAAAACTCAAAAATCCATATCTGTACCTACAAACCCTCTTTGTTATTCCCTTTGTGTTAGTTAAGACTGATTATAAACACCATAACCCTACTTAGGCTATCATATGTGGAAAGGGGTGGGTATTAGAGTAAAACCTCAAGGGATACCTAACTGACTCAGTCAGTACAGCATGTGACACTTGATCTCGGGGGTCATGAATTCATATACCATACGAGATATAGAGTTTACTTTAAAAATAACTCGAATACTTCAGAGTATCTGTGTGGCTCAGTTGTTTAAGTGGCTGCCATTGGCTCAAATCATGATCAGAGGTCCTGGGATTGAGCCCATCGTTGGGCTCCTACTCAGTGGGGAGTCTGCTTCTCCTTCTCTCTCTTGCCTGCTTCCACTCATCCTCGCACTCTCTCAAATAAATGGATAAAATCTTTAAAAAACTCTCAATTACTTCATCAAATTAATGACAATAAATGACTACATATTACAAGTTATTAATGGTAGAATATATAATGCTTGAGTGAATTGAACTAATTCTGCCTTTTTAAAAAAGATTTATTTATTTATTTGAGAGAGAGAGAAGCACTCAAGAGGGAGGGGCAGAGAAAGAGGGAGAGAAAATCTCAAGTAGACTTTGAGCTCAATGAGGAGCTCCATGCCGGACTCGAGATAATGATCCTAAGATCAGAGCCTGGGCTGAAAACAAGAATCCCACACTTCACTGACTGTGCCACCCAAGTGCCCCCTAATTACTTATCTTTTAAATTTTAGTTTTCCTTGCTTAGTTTTCGATTTGGTACATAACAAGGACAATCAAGGTGGGGAAAAGACAAATAAACCATCTGACAGTAACTTATTCATTTTACTGTTATCTAATTATACCAGAAGGACTCCAGTAGTAATTACAGTGCCTATTTATTTATAGGTTGTTTTTAGACATATTTTTGACTGTGAGAAACTGAGTCATTTAAACTCAGTTCAGCGGTTAAGTGAACGTACCGTTAACAAAAGGTTTTAATATTAATGCTAATGATTCAGAATTACCAACTCCCTTTTATCAAACAAACCTCCAAAGAAACAATTTAATGCTTGCTTTTAAAAATTAGTAGCTGATTCAAATGAAAATAATTGCTCACAATTGGCAAGAAATAAACCAGTTAGGAGTTAGAGGATAAGAATGCTTCTCTAATTAATTCAACAATTATTTACTGAACGCCACCTGTCTGAGGGAATACTCAATGAGAATATATAAATAAAATACAATCCTTGATCTTGATGATGAAGGATTTAGTGACTAGGATGAGTTATTATGTACTTAGGGGAATTATAAAGATGAGAAGTACCATTTTTCATGTGTTTTTCCTTTCCACAAACTCAAAGAATCTCCTTTCCCTCTATCTATCAGTATTAAGTCCTTCAAAAATCCAAATACTAGGTAACACAAAAGCTTTTCCTTTAGTAAATAAAAATCCTAATTTGTTACAGAGTCACTGCTGGAGGAGTAAACCTGGATGCCACCAGAAGAAGCTTAAGAAAGTGGCTGGGCTTTGAGGTGAAGGGTGGGAATGTCTCTGCCTGTGAACTAAAATCCACATGAGGGAGAGAGTGGAGGAATCACAACTTCATTTCAATGCTATGCATTGAAAATAGTAGGATCTCTGGATGGGATCAGCTGCATCCATGGCACAGCAATCATATAGGCTCTATAGAGAGGAGACAAGGGAGGTGGTAGGAGAAGAAAGGGAAAAAGGCAGAGAGTGCATGAGTACATTTCCCCTACACAATGACACTGAGATGACTGCCTAGCCCAAGAGTTGGGATTGAACTTGATATATCTGATTTTAGGAAAAACTGAAGACATGAAGCAGTGTTCACATCTGAGGCTGAGAAGAAAGTTCATACTGTCCCAGGCTGATAACCAAGACTGATGATCAGCCAGGAGGCATTTGTTTGGCCTATTAATGAGTAGCTGCCAGGCCAAGCCCACTGGGTTTACTTTCCACTGCTTCACCACCTTGCCTCAGGTTATGCTTCTCTGGAATTCCTACCCTAGACTTTTCTCAGTCCAGCAACTAAAGAGGTAACCCTCAGCTCATCAGGAGCCCCAGGACCCCACTGCAACATTAAAGCAATCATTCTTTGATCTGTTGCATCCATTTACAGTCTTAATATTGTGATATCTGCTCTGTGTATAACTGATCAAACTTGGCAAAAATTGGGTTACCAGGAATTATTTAGACAATTAAAATAAATAATTCTACTGGGGCGCCTGGGTGGTGCAGTCAGTTAAGCATTCGACTCTTGGATTTGGCTGGGGCCATGATCTCAGAGCCCTGAGATTGAGTCCCACACCAGTCTCCCGCTCAAGGTGCAGTCTGCTTAAACCTCTCTCCCTCTGCCCCTCCCCCAACACTTTCTCCCTCCCTCTTTCTCATAAATAAATCTTTAAAAAATTTCTATTTCATTATTTAAACATGAGAAATAGTATAAATTATTCTCATTTTGAATATTATCACCTTGCAATTCATTTTTCACCTTGTGTTTAACTTACATTGCAGTTTACTAGAGCTTATACTTAAAAGAGAGTGAAATGATAACTAACACTATTTAAAAATCAACAATTAGTGTGATAATTAATAGCAACAGCTAATTCACTGTATTATTGCTACTCAGGTTTCTTGTTTGTTTTGTTTTTGCTATTTTGTTTTCCAAGGTATACCTGTATGTATAGTGGGAGGATATTTTTGATATATTAAGAAATTTATCCCTCTAATTCTTTTATTATTATCATTATCTGTTTTATACCATGAGTCCCTTCTGCTATTAAAACTAAGCTTCCAAATTAGAATATGCCTAGTTCCTACTATGTGTGTATAAAAAGAATATTTAAAAACCTAGCCAAAATAGTCCTTTAAAACTTACAGCAAGGACAATAATCTTGAGAGTAAATTTCTCATTTGCAAGAGTTGGGTATATTTTGGAGCTCAAAAGGCTAAGTCTAGATGGGAGCAGAGCATAAATATTATGCCAAATACAACAAATTATAAAAGCAATAAAAACAGAGCCAAACCACCCAACCTAAGGGCGGCCCAGGCTTATGCAAGGAGAGAAAAGAAGAAATGAGACCAAGGAAAGGGGTTTGTGGTGGGGGGACCACACCTGAAAATCCTAATAGTCAGCTGTCAAGTCTCCACATGGACACAGGCCAGGGAGCGCCTGTGTAAACTGAGCCAAGCTCAGGGACCATCCTCACATCATTCCACTGAGGATGGCACAGCCTCGCAGGCCAGAACATAAGAACTCTTGTATTTCTATGTGCCACGTACAGTCAGCTAATCCATTAAGCAGAAAGGACTTCAATGCCCAGTCCTACCTTGTGGGAAACACTGATGTGCTTGACCTCTTCTGTCAATGTCTTAGAGCCCTCCCACCCCACCCCTGCATCTCCCACCAAAAAGAAACGCTGGCTACTCAGAAAGCCAGTGATGGTACAAAAGACAAGGGGTGGTGTGTGAAGGAAAACCATCAGCACTTGAACTTGTTTGGGGGAGAAAAGAATGAGTTCACAGTTACCACCTTTGTTAATTTGAATACAGAGCAATTACATGTAATTTTCTGTTTTAATACTGAATACCTAAAAGTAACCGAACTTCCAGTAAAACTATCTTTCAATGCCTAAGTTTACCTTATAAATGAAAGATTTTCCACTACTAAAGATTAAAAAAAAGTCACCAGACACTGGGTTAGAATCTTTTTCCTCATAGATATGCCTTGGCAATTTTTTTTTGTTTGCCTCTAAATTAAAATTCTATTTTAAGTTGTTCATTAATGTCTTTCATTAAGATAATGGAGATAGAATTATTCAAAGCTTTTAAAATGTGTACTAACCGTTGGGAAATATCTGTCTCGTATTTTACATTACAGAGCCGCTCTTTAGTTCAACAAAGTAATGTGAGGGGAAAAAAAAAATACCCTGACTTTTAGAATTTTACTTTATGATTTATTTATTTATTTACTGTCAAAAGGTGTATCCTCATCATCTCTCAGCAGGCCTGAAAAGGCAACAGATGTTTCCTATCATGCGTTTCCTCTCAGTCTTCGGTTAGTTTTTGACAGGCTGAAACCAGAATATTTATCACGGTTGGTGTGCTCACTCTGTAATTGCTATTTGTCAAATTCACAAAAACATCTTTTAAAGAGATCTAGCACCATTTAAACTAGGGCTATCTAATTTGACTATAAGGACAACTTCTAGTCAAAATTTCAATCAAATAGGTGTATAGAATAAACATTCACTTTCCATAGCATATGCATGCTCAAATTAGCTATTCTCAATGACTTAAATGTTCAACATTCAAGATGTCTTATAATAATGAATATGGAAGTTTCCAAGTATATGTAAAAACAAAAATAAAGCATAATTTAAAAGGAAAAAAATAAATGAAATCCTTTAAGTAAATACAATCTGGAACACATGCAATATTACTGCTAATATTATTATAATAGAAATGGTAATAATTATAAGACATATCTTAATGTATTCTGTGATTTAACAAGAACTCATAAGTTTAATGCTTATCCTATAATTCTCTCAAGACAATCTGATGAGTCAGAATGGACATTACTAGTCATTATTTTATCAATGAAAAAAGAGAGGCGGAGAAAGGTGAAGAGGTCCAGCTACGTTCACACTAAGAAAAGCTTTTTTAATTTTGTGCTGATATTTTAGCTTATTAAAATTAGTAACTGGGGCTCCCGGGTGGTGCAGTCGATGGATTTTCTAGCTCAGTTTTGGGTCAGGTTGTGATCACAGGATCCTGGGATAGAGGCCCTGCCAGGGTCATGCTCAATACGGAATTTGCTGGAGATTCTTTCTCCCCCTCCCACTCATGCTCTCTCTCTCAAATAAATAAATAAACCATAACAAAAAAATTAATGGTGGGCCACTGTCTCGGGTCCCCTCCCTTCTCAGGAGCTTTGAACTATCACTCAATAAATCTTGCTTTGCTTCCCCCCTCCCAAAATTTGTAGCATCTTTTGATTAGAAACAAATCAGGTCATTCATATGTATGTCACAAGCCCAGATAGACATGGGGGTAAGACACTCCACAGTGCCAAGAAACCAGGCAAAGCAACATCATACTTCTTATATACTTTTATAACCTGCTTTAACAGACACTCTGTAATTGGGGTCCTGGCATTTATTTGATGCAAATTATTTCTAAGTTTCTTATTATCAGACTGACTCATCTCTATTTTGGGGAAGAAATGTGTTGGGGGGGTGCTGATCTTCAAGGCTGAACTGCATTTTTCATTCCAGATAGTAGTTTTTAAATAAAATCAAGTATCCCATTGATACTTACCTTCAACCATTGGGTTCTAGTCTTTTCAAGTCTGTGTAAGAGTAGATTTTAAAATGAAGAAGGGTTTTCCCTTCATTTTTGATTACAAGAATTTCTTGAGGTGTGGGGAAACAGCAACATTAGGTAGATCTGGTTTTTGCACATATTTCTAGGCAAAAACAGAGTTTATTTTGGAGAGTTTAGAGTCTTATGAATTGATGAAAGCCCAATTTTTAATTGACATGCATAATGCCATTAATTCTATATAATAAAGCCAGCTCCCTCACCCCACATTTACCTTCTCATGTTCCATGAAGGCAGGTATCTTGTCACTCTTGTTCACTGTTTTACCCTCGGGATCTATGGGACACTTGATTTTATTTTAAAAAGACTACTATTTGGAATGAAAAATACAGTTGAACCTTCAAAATCAGTCCCCATCATACTTCCTACCAGAAATAAAGATGAGCTGTTCTGGTAATAAAAATCTTAGAAACAACAGTATCTCTAACAATGCTGACACATGCAGGTACTAAATAATATATATTGAATGAAAAAATGAGTGAATAATCCCTGAATTTGAGAAAATATGATCTACAACTAAATAATTCATCTGGCTTCCAGGTGATATGAAGTATAGCCTTGCCTAGACTGGTAAGTAGGCACGATCATGTATCCTCATTAAAATTTTAGGCATTTTATCACCCTGGTTATTAGGAGAGCAATTATGATAGCAGAACTGCCTACTGTCCACTTGTCCCTGGGCCATGAGCAGAGATATATTGACAAAAGGAGCTACTGAAGGATCCCAGGAAGGTGTAGCAGGAAAGAAAAAGAAGAGAAGCTTGGCTTGGGATGGGAATGGGGAGGGCAGATGCATGTCCTAAATACATGGGGAAAGAAGTGTTTATAGGCAGGAGCAAACAACCATGATGAGTACTGATCAAAGTGTTCATTGCCTTTGACAATATGGAGATTGTGTTAGAGGCTGGATTGGAGGATTGAAGGGTGATAGGCAATTAGGAAATAAGTCTGCCATATGTTTTTTTTTAGACCCTTGTTTTTTAAGGAGTTTAGAAATTCAGGGGAGCAGAGAAACGGTAGGGTTTCTGTACCATTTTTTAATGGGAGGTGATATGAGAGGTTGGTTGAATGTTAATCAGAATAATTGACTAGAAGGATAACTTGAAGGCTCAGGAGAAAAAGACTATAACAATGAAAAAAATTCTTGACAGGTGAGAGGCAATGGGATACATGCCATAAATGGGGATATTAGTCTTTGTTACCAGTAGTGACACTTACAAGTGATGGGAGTTTAAACAAGACTGGGTCAGGTACAAATAAGTCTATAGAGCTGCTGATGGAAAAATAAGGAAAGTCCTATTCAATAATTTCTATTTTATAATACTCCAAAAGAGGAGGAGTGTTATCAGCTGATAGGAGAATGGTACAAAATTTAAGGGGAAAGGTATGAAATAGCTTTTAAAGAGACATGCTCTTGTTAACTTTTAAATTTGATCACTCCACTTAGTGCTTGCCATTCATTGGTGAAGACTTCTATGACAGATTTGGTGGCAATGTCATAGGAGTCTCTTATTTTAGAAAATATGACATTAGGGAAATACTTCCTGTGAGATATATTTTTAGAGACCAAGGTCTTATTTAAGTAGTGTTTCCCAAGTCATTTATTCATGGAATAAAGATCATGGGGGAAAATGTCTATTTTTCTCTAATGATCTGCTTACAGTTTCTCTGGTATTTTAATGCTGGACTTGCCTGAGCAGTCAAGTGATATGAGAGGGTTTCAATCAGATCTATGCTCCATGGTCAGCTGTTATTTTTTTTAACAGATTGTCTGTTAAAAAAAAAGTCTGTTAAAAAAAAAGTGTTAAAAAAAAAGAAAACGTTTGCCTGTTTTTCGTAAACCGTGATGTTGTAGATAAGTTCAGACATTTTAAACCATTTATATTCACCTACATAGAATCTAAATACTCTCCCTCAAATATCTTCCCTAAATTACATCATTTTCTCTTTCAGCCTTAATGTACTTCATGGCCTCTGCCTGTTCATGGTTAACCTATCATAGTCCAATGCAAATACTATCCACAGTATGAAGTCATCTTTGAATCCACTGGTACACACTGGCTTTTCTAAATTATTGGTTATACCTTTTTTATTGCCATTACTTCCTTCTGACCTTTCATTATAGTTTACTGTGGAGACTTCTCAACAACCCCAGGACATTATGAGTTTGCTGAAAATAAGCGTATTGCTTATCTTTCTATCTGTTGTTTTTGTATCCTTCACAGCAGAAAGTTAGTGACTTTTATATATCAGTAACTTGTACCAAAAATGTAAACTTTTTTGAGTGAGTGCATGAACTACCTGGTCATACAGATTTCAGGGACATACCTGACTGAATTCACCTTCTACAAGTATTACTTGTATGAGATTTTAAAACATCAATACAGGAAATATAAAAACCACTTGTTCTATTTACTGTTTACTATTTCTGAAAATTAGATGTATTGCTGTCTTCACGGCATTTGTGTATGACTGTAAAAATTGATTTATCTCTCTGAAAAGGGGAATAAATTGAATTTATTTATTGAATTGAACCTTTTCTAAGGAACATCAAATCCAGACCTCCTACTGACAATTTGAATAAACAAGGAAAATAGAATCTTGGACCCCTAACAGCTTATCACTGGGCAGTATATCTGCACATAGAGACCACATTATCCTAAAAATAAGTATGGATTATAGTTGCCAAAACACTACCCATTTCCTTAAATACTTATTACTATATTCAGGCAGGGAGTAGAAGATGTGATACCAAGACATGATACAGAGTTAAGCAAATATATTTTCAATTTATATAGCCACTACCTAAATGCAAAATTCTGATTTTTTAAAAGCCACATCTTTTCAGTTTTATTGAGATGTCATTGACATATAACATTGTATAAGTCTAAGGTGTTTAACATAATGATTCAATATATACATATACTGGGAAACAATCACCATAGTAAGTTATTTGATATGTATCACCTCACATAGTTACAAATGTTTCCTTGTGATGAAACTTTATAGATCTACTCTTTTAGCAACTTTCAAATATATAATACAGTATTATTAAGTACAATTACCATTCCGTACATTACATACCTAGAACTTACTTTATAACTGGAAGTTTGTACCTTTTGACCACTCTCACCCAATTCCCCTCCCCCCACCACCCTCTGTGTCTGGCAACACAAATCTGAGTCTGTTTTTGTAAGCTTCTATGATCTCTGCTTCTGAGTTTTCTACAAGTGCCTATGAAGTTTTGCTTTAGATTCCACATATAAGTGAGATCATAAAGTATTTGTGGTTTTTTGACTTATTACACTTCGTGTAACGCTCTCAAGGTCCATCCATGTTGTCATAAATGACAGGATATCCTTTTTTATGGCTGAGTGTTTTTCCATTGTATATAAATCACATTTAATTCATTCACCCATTGTTGGACACCTAGGTTTTTTTCCACATCATAGCTACTATAAATAGTGCTGCAATGAACATGAGGGTATTGATACGTCCTGAGAATAGTGCTTTTATTTTTTTCTGGATATATACCTAGAAATGGAATTTCTGGACCAAACTGATCTATTTTTAATCTTTGGAGGAACCTCCATCCTGTTTTCCCATAGTGACCACACCAATTGACATTTCCACCAACAGTGCACACTGGTTCTCTTTTTTCCATGCCCATGTCAGCATTTATCTCGTCTTTTTGATGATGGCCATTCTAATAAATAAAAGCCAAAATAGAAATAGGAAATACTTTTCATTAATAAAAAATTAAATTCATGTTTTTGCCCATATCACTTGTTCCAGTATCAGTTTTTCTCATTCTTGTCATGTTAATCATCTTTTAGTTTTGAGAACTTAGCTTTTAAAAAGGTTGGTAAAAAAAAAAAAAAAAAAAAAGGGTTGGTACAAGTAAATATGGGTCCTTGCTTTTAACTTGAATTCCATGAGAGAAGGGATTTTGTCTATCTTATGCATTATTGTATGTCCAGCATCCAGTCTACATTTAAGTGGTGCTACATCATTTTACATATAAGAGCATAAAAATATTCTTCTGTGTCCACTCTCCTGTCCTTTCTTATATGATTAATTCTATTTTGCTTATAAGAGCATAAAAATATTCTTCTGTGTCTGCTCTCCTGTCCTTTCTTATATGATTAATTCTACATATATAATAAACACTTACACTACATTTTTCTTATTTAAACAATCAATTATAGCTTAAAACTTTTGTAATATGAAAAAAGTGTTATACGTAGTTACCATCTCTGGTACTCATCATTGTTTTCTGAAGATTCATATTTCCATGTGTTATATTTTTTCTTCTGTCTGAAAAACGCCCATCAACGGTCTCGTGCAAACCTACTGCTGATGCATTCTTTCAGCTTTTGTCTATCTTTAAATGTCTACATTTGTCTTCATATTTGAAAGGTATTTTCTCTGATAGAATTCTCAGTCGATAGTTATTTATTTCATTTTTTATTTCATGACATTCAAGATTCTGCTTTATTGCCTCTTTGCTTTCATTGTTTTCATCATCTTTGTACCTCTTTAGGATGTCTTTTTTTCCTGCTTCCGGTTGTTTTTAAAAATTTTCTCTTTATCACTGGCCTTGAGTAAATTGCTTGTGATATGCCTTACAGTTTTCTTCATGTTTCTTGCACTTGAGTTTCATTGAACTTTCTTGATATGTAGGTTTATAATTTTCATGAAATTTGCAAGATTTGGGGCCATTATTTCTTCAAATATTTTTTCTCTTCCCCTCTCTCCTGTCCTACATAGACTTGAATTGTATGTGTATCAGACCACTTTAAGTGTTTCTACAACTCGCAGAAGATATTATCAAGTATTTTGTTCTGTGTTTCCGTTTATCTACTTTCAACTGCTAGTTTCCAAATTCACTGATCTTTTCTTCTCCAGCATCTCATTTACCCTCTTTCCCATTCATTGTATTTTTCACGTCAGACAGCATAATTTTTATCTCGGGGTCTGATTTGCCTGTATTTTTTATATCTTCCATATTTCTACTTAACATTTCAAACTCTTCTCTAGCTTTATTAAATGTTTGTAACATAATTATAATTGTTTTAATATCTTTGTCTGCCAATTATGACATTTGTGTTAGTCCTGTGTCTACTTCAGCTGATTGACTTTTCTCCTCATTATGTGTTGCATTTTCCTGCTTCTTTGCACATCTCATCACTCTATTGGATGCCAAACATTGTGGATTTTACCTTGCTGGAAGCAACATATTTTTGTTACCCCATAAAAATGATTGAAATTTGTTCTGGGATAAAGTTGAATCAGTTGGAAACAGTTATTTTTAGTTTTGTATGTCCAGCATCCAGACAATAATGTTAGACAGACTAGTGTTTTGGACTAAATATTCCCACTATTCAGGCAAAACCCTTTTGGGTACTCTTTCTAATGTTCCATGGATTATGAGATTTCCCAGTCTGGCTAATAATAAAAGGAATTATTTTCCATCCAGTGTGAGCATCAGATTATGTTCGCTCTGATCCTTTCAGATAAATCATCCACAACTGTATGAGCTTCCTACTCAGGAAAGCCAGCCTATCAGTACTCTGTAGTACCCAAGGAGGGCCTCTAGAAACCTTCAGGATTCTTTGCAGCAGCTCTCTGCTTTCTAATACTCTGCCCTGTAAATTCTAGCCACCTTATTCCTCTCAGACTCTTAGTTCTATCTTCTTGACTCAGGTTATCTGTTGTATCCACCTGATTTCCCCTTCCCTGCACCAGCTAGGTATTTCCCTGGTATAATAATAGGGCTGGTGTAATAATAGGGGTCATCCCATTTCTTCCCATCTTACAGGAATCACCATATTTTATAAAGAATGTCCAATAACTTCAAGACATTTTTCAATCATTTATTTCATATGGATTTACTTTTTTGAGGTTGGAGTTATAAACCTTGGAGAGAAGTTGAAGCCCAAGAGACTTCCCTTCTTGAGATACTCTCATTTGCCTTTCATAGCATTATATATTCTGTGGTTTTTTTTTAAGATTTTTATTTATGTATGTGTGTGAGAGAGATACAGCAAGAGAGAGAACACAAGCAAGGGGAGTGGGAGTGGGAGAAGCAGGATTCCCACTGAGAAAGAAGCCAGATGTGGGGCTCGATCCCAGGATCCTAGGATCATGACCGGAGCGGAAGGCAAATGCTAGATGACTGAGCCACCCAGGCACCCCATATATTCTGTTTTACCTGTTAGCTCTCTAGCCATCCTTCTCCATCTTTCAATTTGGGAGTCCCTAAAGAATGATTGCTAGCCTTTTGTTCCTTGAAGTCTAATAGGAGTCAGTACACATTGAATGCTTAGTTAGGCACTCCTCTAAGTGTTTTACATTTTATTCTTACATTTAATCCTTGAAAAAATACTTAGACTAGGACCCCAACTAACCTTTGCTAATTTTACAAAGCTAGTAGGTAACAGAGGTTTCAAAGGTAGATTTTCTGATTTCAGTGGTCAAGTTTTTTTTAACAACTATGCTTCGTGACTTTTTCTTGCATTATTCTTTTCTTCTAGGTGGTCTTGTCCATATGCATATTTCAGTTGCTATTTACATGTTAATGGCTCTCAAGATCTGGCCTTCTCAATATGATCTGGCCTTCAAGCTCTCAAGTTCTGATACCAATGATCCATATTACTGAAAGATGTTCTTGCCTGGCTGTAAGTAATTAAAACTTTCCATTTTGTCAAATCTTTGGATGTTAGTCAGAAGTAAATCTCTGTATACACACACAAATATGGATAGAAATATAAATACACATACACACACACACATATTTATATACCCACTACACTGACATGGTATCAGTTCTCAAGAATTCTACAACTGAGCTTGTAATAAACAAATAATTCTGACAATAAATTAAACACTAGTGCACAAGGTATTATTAAAAAGTAACAACATATTGGGCTATAAAAGTGGAGAATGTGTGCAGTATAATAGATTAGGAAAAGCTTTTCTAAGTAATAGTGATTGAAATAAAACATGCAAACACACAGACAGAAAACTTCAAAAGAGCTGCCTTTTTTGATTGATAAGAAGACAGAATTTTGGTAGATACGGTAATATTTATTTCAATCTGTAAACCATTTCCCTATAAACCATAACTAAAAATCTTATTTTGGAGAGAGTATCATTATTATGTTTCTAAAAGACTCTTATCAAGTCTGATTAAAAAAAATGTGGTTCTGAAATAACTCCTGATGAGTATACCTGAAGTGCTATCAACTATATTAAAAGATTTTTATTTTAATTAGGATTTTCAGTTAGTTAAAAATATTTATTGTCTATTTACTCCAACAACTCTTATAAAGGCTAACAAGGGTATGGTAGGTAGAATTAGAGTCTTTGTATTATCACCATCATTAACAAACATTTATTAAGTTAGTTTGGGATTGTTTGGTATAGTAGATATTAGAAAGATAAACAGTTTTCCTTGCCATTGAACAAAATACAGTAATAATTTCCCTAATATACAATACATTTTTTTATTTTTAAGGAAAATCTTCATTGATTATAGTAGATAATTAATAAATCTCTTTTCAAAAAGTTTTTTCAGAGTGGGGGATTTGGGGGTTAGAGAAGGAAAAAAATGAAACAAGATGGGATCGGGAGGGAGATAAACCATAAGAGACTCTTTTTAATTTTTTATTTATTTCTTATTTTTTTATAAACATATAATGTATTTTTATCCCCAGGGGTACAGGTCTGTGAATCGCCAGATTTACACACTTCACAGCACTCACCATAGCACATACCCTCCCCAATGTCCATAACCCCCTCCCCCTCTCCCAATCCCCACTCCCCCCAGCAACCCTCAGTTTGTTTTGTGAGATTAAGAGTCACTTATGGTTTGTCTCCCTCCCAATCCCATCTTGTTTCATTTATTCTTCTCCTATCCCCCTAACCCCCCATGTTGCATCTCCACGTCCTCATATCAGGGAGATCATATGATAGTTGTCTTTCTCCGATTGACTTATTTCACTAAGCATGATACCCTCTAGTTCCATCCACGTTGTCGCAAATGGCAAGATTTCATTTCTTTTGATGGCTGCATAGTATTCCATTGTGTATATATACCACTTATTCTTTATCCATTCATCTGTTGATGGACATCTGGGTTCTTTCCATAGTTTGGCTATTGTAGACATTGCTGCTATAAACATTCAGGTGCATGTGCCCCTCTGGATCACTATGTTTGTATCTTTAGGGTAAATACCCAGTAGTGCAATTGCTGGGTCATAAGAGACTCTTAATCTCACAAAACAAACTGAGGGTTGCTGGGGGTTGGGGGGATGGGAGGATAGTTGGGTTATGGACATTGGGGAGGGTATGTACTATGGTGAGTACTGTAAAGTGTGTAAGCCTGACAATTCACAGACCTGTACCCCTAGGGCAAATAATACATTATATGTTAATAAAAATAATAATTAAAAAAGAAAGAAAGAAAAGTTTTGTTTACATTCCAGGCAGTTAACATACAGTGTAATATTAGTTTCAGGAGTATAATATAGTGATTCAACACTTCCATCTAACACCCTGTGCTCACTAAAGCAAGTGAACTCCTTAATCCCCATCACCTATTTCCTCCATCCACCCCCATGTTACCACTGGTAACCATCAGTTACTAGTAGTTAAGAGTCTGTTTCTTTGTTTTCCTCTCTCTCACTTTTATTCCATTTGCTGGTTTGTTTTGTTTCTTAAATTCCACATTTGAATGAAATCATATGCTATTTGTCTTTCTCTGATTGACTCATTTAGCTTAGCATAATACTTAGCTCCATCCATGTCATTGCATGGTTAGATTTCATTTTTTCTTTTGACTGAGTAATATTCCATTGTATATATATATATACCATTTCTTTTTTTCTTTTTCTTTTTTTTTTTATTTGACAGGGAGAGAGATCAGAGATAGGCAGAGAGGCAGGCAGAGAGAGAGGAGGAAGCAGGCTCCCGCCAAGCAGAGAGCCCGATGCGGGGCTCGATCCCAGGACCCTGGCATCATGACCTGAGCCAAAGGCAGAGGCTTTAACCCACTGAGCCACCCAGGCGCCCCTATATATACCATTTCTTTATCCATTCATTAGTCAGTGGACTCTTGGGCTGTTTCCATAATTTAGTTATTGTAGATAATGATGCTATAAATGGAGTGTATGTATCCCTTTGAATTAGTATACTTGTATTCTTCGGGTTAATACCTAGTAGTGCAACAGCTAGATCATAGGGTAGTTCTATTTTTAATTTTTTGAGGAACCTCCATACTGCTTTCCACAGTGGCAATACCAGTTTGCATTCCTACCAACAGTACAAGAGGGTTCCCTATTTCCCACATCTTCACCAACACTTGTTTCTTGTGTTGTTGATTTTAGCCATTCTGACAGTGTGAGGTACTATCTCATTGCGGTTTTGATTTGTAATTCCCTGATGATGAGTGATATTGTGCATCTTTTCATGTGTCTGTTGCCATCTACACGTCTTCTCTGGAAAAATGTCTATCCATGTCTTCTGCCCATTTTTTAAAATAGATTATTCATTTTTTGGTGTTGAGGTTTCTAAGTTCTTTTCATATTTTGGATACTAACCTTCTATCAATCATGTCATTTGCAAGTATCTCCTCCCATTCTGTAGGTTGATTTTTTTAGTTTTGTTGATTTTTTTTCCCTCACTGCTCAGAAGCTTTTAATTTTGATGGAGTTCCAACAGTTTATTTTTGTTTTTGTTTCCCTTGCCTCAGGAGGAGGCATACCTAGAAAGAAGTTGCTATAGTCAATGTCCAAGAAGATACTTAATAAATCTTAACTTTCTTGTTCCTTGTTATTCTTCCTCATCACTTTTGCAAGGATATTGTCAAAAAAGACAATGAAGGAAAACATTCATTTGTTGTTCATGGATATACTTAAAAACAATTTAATAAAAAACACTTCCAAAGCAAGAAGAACCAGAGAATCATGAAAGAAACTAAAATATTTAATTTAAAAATATGTTAAATACCTTCAGTATAGGCTTTATTTTATAAAATGTGACCCTATATTGGTAAATATACAATCTGGAGGCTGGACGTCTAAGTCCAACGTGCCAGAAGGTTGGTTTCCGATGAGGCCTCTCTTCTTGGCTTGAGGACAACCCATAGAGATCTGGTGTCTCTTCTTCTTATGGGATTAATGTCAAATCTTCATGACCTCATTTAAACATAATTACCTCCTGGGGTACCTGAGTGGCTCAATGGTTTGGACCTCCACCTTCAGCTCAGGTCATGATCTCAGGGTCCTGGGATCGAGCCCCACATTGGGTTCTCTGCTTGGCAGGAAGCCTGCTTCCCCCTCTCTCCCTGCCTACTTGTGATCTCTCTGTCAAATAAATAAATAAAATCTTTAAAAAAATAAAAAAATAAACATAATTACCTCCTTAAAGATCCTATCTCCAAATACAGTCTCATTGGGGTACAGGGCTTCAACATATAAATTTTGGGGGAACACAATCCCATGCATAACGGTACATGTAATTTTATTATAATGCCTCAAGTGATTCCTGAACATTAAGTATCTCAGGGAATAATCAAACCAAAACAAAACTTGGAATTTTAAATCTATTCAAAGTGCAAGAGATTTAATTGGTATATGCATACCTGTACATATAAGCAATATCTCATCACTGCACTTAAAGAAAAAATATGGGATTAATTTAGCTTTACTATATGAAGTATTTGATTTTTTAAATGTGTCTGAATTAAGATGATAAACTTCAATAATAAAAAAGGTTGAGTTTCTTCTCTTTTTTGAGTTGCAGATTTGTAATATACTGTCATATATTCTATAAATCTCTTACAAATCATTCAACCATTTGATCCTTTAGCAACTAGAATTTTGTCATTAATTTTGTACTTGCGAGAAGAGTAGGACTAATTTAATCAAGACATAATTATAGTACTTGGCAATATAATTGTATTGTTACACTGATGGGATGTGATCATACATTTATTTCTTAAATTTGACATGAAGTCTCTTAATGACATGAATATTTATTTTCTTTTTTTCTCAACTGCCTCTAATTTTAGCTTCTTTTTTCCTATCTTTCCATTTCCTCTATTCCATACTATTCTCTCTCCCCTTACTCTTTGAACTTCCTTTTTATATATCCAACAATTTTTATTTTATTTGAATATTATAATTTTTGGTTATGCTTCATCTTCCTATAACAGCATTGCTAGCCATGAATCTTATAAACTGATCTGCCTGGTATTACCAAAAGTGCTTTTGTATGAAAGTATGAAAATATAATAATTAAGATGTCCCCAAACTGTTGTAGCCATTGGCAACAATGTCTACTTGCTATCTACTTTCCCAGCCTTATCAACTCTGGAACAGCTGTTTACCTGATTTTGATAGCTACAGTAAAAGACCATTCTCAGGAAATATCTCCTAACCATAGTAACCATAATGCACAAACACATACAAACACTCTTGTAGAGTGTTGTACTCAAACACTGTTGGCAATATGGAGACTGCATAACTTGGGGTGGATTTGGAGAAAATGTCATGACTCAACTAGGTTATAAAGGATTAATGAAAGTTATTATGAACAAACTATAAGGGGAAAAAATCATTTCACCTCTGAATGTAACAGGAACCATTCTGGATGGCTAGCATTCTCTTCAAGCCACAGGTAGCCACTGTTACCTCTTATTCTATATGTCTATGACTTTTCTATTTTTACCTACATAAGAAACTTTGGAATTTTATATTGAACAATTCATTATTTCCCCATAGTTTCATCTTTGGACTCAAAACCTTTTTAAAAAGGAAATTTTCACTTGGCAGGTATTGTGTCCCAATCACTTCTTTCTCTATAAAACATATAGACCTGAGTTTGTGCATTTATTCAACCAACAAATATTTTCGGAGCCAGGGACTGCACTAGCTACAAAACCTGATACCTTCTTTTCTTCCTTGTAGTCTTCTCTACTGGGGGAGACAGACATTAATCAACTAATCACACAAGTCATTGGCAAATTTCAACTCCAACAAGTGTTGCAATAAAGAGGCACACAGTGCTAGGAAACCTTTAAAATGGAAGACTGACCTAAAGTGGGAATTCAGTGACATCTTCCCTGTGGAAGTACCACTTGAGTCAAAAATCTGAAGGATAAGTAGCAGACAAAAAAGTGAAATAGAGAAAGAAAAGCACTTTCGGTAAAGGGATTCCTTTGGTGTCATGCTGTAGCATGTCAAGTATAAACAAAATCATTCATGTGACTGTAGTACAAACTTGAGAGAGTGCAGGGTGTGAACTCTGACTAAAGGGGGAGCTGGAAGCCAGTCTTCACTTTAGGAAAGGAAGATACACAAAGAGTTCCAGTTTGAAAAGGTGACTCTGCTTGCAGGTGTAGAAACTGCTTGGGTGCTGGGACGTCCTAGCTCAGATGCAAACAAACCAGTTAGAAGTCAAAGAGAGAGTTCAAAGTGATGCTGGGATGAAGTGGGAAGAACTATCTTGACTTAAGGAATATTTAGGAATTAAAATCAGTAAGACTTGGTGATAAACTATATATGAAGGGTAAAAGAGGGCATGATATCAATGTTGACTCAGGTTTCTGGGGTTTGCTCCTAGTTGATTGGTAGTAACATTTTTTTTTTTAATGCAGAACATTAGGAAAGGACAAATCTGAAGTGAAAGATACGTTATTTTGACATTAGGTACATCTTCATGGAGATTTCAGCTCAAAGAAGGAAAGAGATATATACTAATCATACCAACAGATATTAATTTGAATCATGGTGAACACTATAAGGGAAAAGCATAAGATGTTCAGGGAGAAAATGGATAGAGAAAACATCATCATCTAAGTGAACAGACATCTCAGTAGAATGAAAACAAGACCAAAGCTGAAACTACTATGTAGAATGATCACTATGACATTAATAGCTTCCATTCCTTAACCGATACAGACTTTTATTGTTTTTTTTTAATTTTTAACTTTTTCCTCTTATTTACTTTTCTACAAATATTCCACATGGTACAATATAAAATAATGGCCTAACATTTTTTTTTAACTTCAATTCCTCAATTTCAAATTGGATCATGCCTTTTTCAGAAGATTATAACAAAATATAGAAATCAAGTATTCTCCTTTGTATTCATTTGAGAATTTTTTTTGAAAGAGTTTATTTATTCCAGAGAGAGAGAGTGTAGGGGGAGTAGCAGAGGGAGAGAGACAAGAAGACTCTGTGCTAAGTATGGAACCTGGCACGCAGCTCAATCCCAGGACCCTGAGATCATGACCTGAACTGAAACCAAGAGTCAGACACTTAACCAACTGTGCCACCCAGGTGCCCTCATCTGAGAAATTTTAAAGCTGTCACTTAATATTTAGCTTTTGTTTCTCTCCCTCTCAATCTCCTTTTTTCTGATAGTTAGTAGATAGATAGATGACAGACATATGCGCAAAAGCACATAGTAGATCTCCCGAATATCCATAGGTTTTAGCCTTTGTCAACTTTGGAACAGGGCTCAGCACTTTCCTTTATTCTCAGAAGAAAATCCATTTTAAAAACATCAAGCAGTTTGTGAGAAATTTTGTATAGAATACAAAAGGGAGAAGAGGACAGTTACATCCCAAGACTCAGCTTTTCACCCCTAAAATATTGACTTACCCTAATGTAGCCTTTCTCTTTCTCCACTCTCTCTCCCTACCTCCCTAGGCCTCTTGCTTTCTCACTTCCTCCCCAGCTTCTTTTCCCCTTGTACCCGGCAGCTTCCTCCACTTCCGGACAGGATCCTCACTACAAACAAATCCCTCTGCTTTTTCATACTGCTAAATGTATTTCATCACCAGTTCTGTCCAGTTGTCCATCCCTTAACCACCTGTGTATTGTTTGTGGATGGCTCTCAGCCTTAATGAATTTGTGTGACCCACAAATAAAAGAGCCCATAATTGTTAAGATTCTAGGATCTTCACTCCTTAGATGATGATAGAAATCAAAAATTCCTACATTTTCTGTTAAAAATTTCATACATATACTCACAAAGCTAAATTGACTGATATGCACTTTTTAAAAAAGATTTTACTTATTTATTTGAGAGAAAGAGCATAAATGAGAGGGGCAAAGGGAGAGGGAGAGACAATCTCAAACAGACTCCACACTGAGCACAGAGCCCCTTGATCTCACACCTCTGAGATCATGACCCAAGGCAAACCAAAATTTGGTTGCTTCACTGACTCAGCACCCAGTCTCCCTTGCTATGTATTTTAACTATTAATTCAAATATCTTCAGTAATCCAAAATTAACTTCTGCTACCAGAACATCAGTTAAATAATTAGATATGTTGGAAAACTGTGGTATATTTTATAATTTTTTTAAATTGCATTTACTTGGATGATTGGGCACATGGAATTAAGGGAGGCTTCCCCTAATATCTCATGTTAGTACCTCATAACCATGTTTTTTTTTTTATTCCCACTGTGCATACTTAGACTCAATGCCCTGAATAATCCCAAGAAGGAAGTAGAGGCAAATTGGGAAACTTTGTTCCACTTTACTTCAATCCTTTGATAATCTTAGTTTGGAACATTGGATATTTCTAGGCCTTTATAGAAAGTTGGTCTGTCCAGAATGATCATGTAGCAGAGGGCTACAGAGAATAAACTGAGAGTTCTCAGTTTGTTTTAAAAAAAATGTTGATAAACGTAAGTCCCATCTGTGATATGAGAGACATTTAAAATCCAAAACTTGAAACCAAGCCAGATAACTAGATAACCAGTTAACTAGAAATTTTACTTTTAAAGTAAAGACATTTCACCTAATTTTCAAAATAACTGATTAAGAACTCTAAAACTAATATTTTATGAAATACTGGTTATTAAATTAATGTCAGGACAAAGTTAATGTATTTTCGTGTGACAGTGTTGTAACTTTGAAAGTTCTGAATCTCCAGACTATTAAAATCATTCTAAAATACAGTAAAATATTTACTCATTACCTGTAAGTTTACTGAGTTTTATGCTTAAACAGATTGGATAGTTACTACAAGGCAAGAAATAAAATCTGTCAATGTTCAACATAGCTTAATTTTATTGTACTTACGGATATGGGTTAGCACATCAATACTTCACAGTCATTACTCTCTTCAAGAAGCTATCAACACTGATTAAAATATCTTTTGAAATACTACTGGATCCTTTAAATTTTCTTAGAATTATAATAACTGCAAATTTGTGTTTAACTTGCCAAGTGAATTCCCCACAGCTCTTTCAATTGCAAATTTCTGATAATGTGAAAATTATTAAATTTCTAATAATGTGATCTGAATCTCTACCTGTATTTCCATGACTAATAGTTTAAAATGTTATTCTTTTGTACATTACCATAATCTGATATTGTTTTCTTTCATCACTAATGATTTAACACAGTGAGAAAAGTGCTACATAATACTTTGAAGGAAAGTGTTTTCAAAAATGGACCTATTTAAGATAGGTAATCTTCATATTTACTTTTTAATTATAAAGATCTTTGATAGCAACGATTATTGTATTTATGAATAACTGTGCAATTTATTTTGTATTTATTTGTCTTGTTTTTTAGATAATGGCTGAGAATAGACTTGCAGAAATCACTTGAAGTAACGTGACTGCTTTCATAGTGCCAACGGAGACTGGTAAATAACTACAAGGAAGAATATCCTATCAAACTCCCCCCCCCTTTATTGAATACTTATTGGAAAGGATGTTGTTCTGTATGGAAAGGGAGAAAGAAAGAAAATGGACATTTCTCACTATTTTTCAACTCCTGAATCTTAGATCATAAAGGTAAAAAATAAATAAAAAGCCTTTTTAAAACAAGTTGAATGTGGACTAAGCTGGTAAAAGGAAAAAAAAATTAAAAATGAAACTTGAGGGAGTCATTTGGTATGTTGTACTTCTAGTTATCCAAATTACATTCTAACCAGGTGCGTGGTGAGAAAACACTGAGGCGAATTGCTAAAAAACATTTATGTTCAAGATGGTCTTATGTGAACAGATCAAAAAATGTTGAATCCCTTAGATTTTTTTGACACAAAAGACTAAGCTTTTAGCCACTAGCTGCCTGTCGTATTCTTTCAATGCATCTGGAATTTTAAGATTTAGCTCCACTGAGTGACCTTCTGGATTAACTTCTCTGGATTTCAGATTTACTTTATCTGTTACAATCAGGCCAGAAAACAAAACCATGTTGAAGCCAGAATGAAAACTGTCCCAGAGACTTGGCTGGGTTATCTGAAGGAAAGAATGCACAGCCAAAATGGTGACTGTCTCATTCACTCACAGATCCATTCAGTTCACCATCCAAGCAACATTCTAACATGTACAAATATATTAATTAACTCAAACTGCTTAATACTAGGTAACAAGTCTGCAGAAGAAGAATACAACATACTTCCTGCCCTTACAGAGCTCATTGTCTGTGTGGGACTACAATTCACAATTATAAACCGTGTGTTAAGTGTAGTAATAGGAAAGATGCGAGAATAAAGAAGAGGTACATCCAAGGGCAGGAAAGAGTATGAGTGGTGTGGCCAGTGAAAAAGGGAGGTCACGGAAAAATTTCTGGAAGAATTGATACCTAGATTTCATCTCGGATGCACTGGCTTTGGCTTTTATCTACATGGAATTGGCAACTCTTCAGTCAGATGTTAACTAAGGAATCCCCCTGAGTTGACCTGAAAGCACCGCCCTGTTTTCATCTCCCCAAAATTTAGTTATGTAAGTCCACAACAAAGAACTTAATGTATATGAATTGCTTAACTACTATTATAATTCCTTTTTATTTTTATTTGATTATTTTTAAAGTGATGAAGAAGGCATGTTCTTTGCCCTGAGGAAAATTCTAATCGAGTAAGTACAAAAATGAGTCAGAGCAGAAGAATGTGATTTTGCCGATCTTGTCAAGCAAGCCATTCAGATCACTGCAAGTATGTGAGCTGCGTGTACTGCAAAATAAAGATGGGTCAATGAGAGAGGTGGAATCGGGCATTGTCTTTGGGGAGTTCCGTTAATATTTTAGTCCGGTGAAAAAACAAGAACTATTTCACATATATCTGATTTCTAGATTTATTCACAGGTTACAAGGGCAGTATATGTATTCTGCACTGGCTTGCTTGAAATAGAATGGTCACAAAGAAATGGGGATGGGAGTAAGAACTCTATGAATTATAAGCTGTATATTTTACCTCGTTTGTGTCTAAAATGAGAAAAATGAATCATCTTCAGAAAAATAATCCTACATATGCTTTCAAACAACTTTAAAAGATCAGCTTAATGTAGAGGTAAAAGTTGTGTGGTCAGTGAGTGGAGGAACATTACACTTCATCACTTTGAGAAAAAGTTCAATGTCCAAGGAAAGTCAAAATATTTCTACAGCAATCATACTCTCTTTAATTATACTCACTTGTCCTAAATCACCTGGGGGCAGGAAGTTCCTTCCTTTTTTCTTGCTGTGTCATTAACATGGAAGAGATAGGCCCAATACAAAGTCAGCACTCAATCAAGAATTATTGAATGAACCAAAAATATAATTATGAAGTCTCAAATTGCTTTTTTTGTGTGTTTTTTAAGAAAAAAATTGGCAAAATGAAAGATACTACTGACAAAGTATTTCTAAACTTTAGAATTCTAAATGCAGCCTAATGGATTCAATTTAGTCTATCTCCCTAGAGTATCAAAAGCCTTGTAAGTGTATAGAAGTTAGAACTTTAGTAAATGTTATTAAGAATACAGGTCTTATATATAAAACATTGTTATATTACTTTATTTTGTAAAGTTAACTATACAGGAAAATAAATCTGTTCAAATATTTCTAGGTTTTCTTTTTTCCTTAAGTTTTAGTAAATTAGATTAATATTTTATCCTCATAAACTGCAGAATTAAGTTAGTCACTTTTGTAGGCATGTAAAGAGAATAGCAATTATTAAGAGAAGTACACAGAGAATATAATATAGGCTAAGATGTTTTTATTTTTAAAAACATTTGTATAAGAACAGCATTGCTATCAAGGCAAATTTCAAACATTTTATCTCATAATGGGTGCTATTTAAAGATACAATTTGCCTTCTTTCTAGAAATTTAGTGGTATCTAATTTGGGAAAAACAGAGTGGGGGTGTTTTCCTATCCCAAGGTAGATAGAATTTTGACAGGGAAAGGAAATGTGCTTTCACTCACTATTGTGCAGAACTAATCCTCTGTATAAGGAATGGTCTTGGCAGCTGTGTTCAGGTGACTGTAGAGACTGATCTGCTTCCTTACCAAATTAGAACAAAAGAGAAGAAAACACACTTTAGCCATTACGCTGTAGATAATTGAAATGAAAAATTACAAAGCGAATTGTTTTTGGCAAAGCAGTTTCCTCCCCAGAACTGAATATCAAATGTCGTTTCCATTTTTCCACTAACATGTCATAAGTTCCACTCTAAGTGACGTCTGAGATCCTGATTCAGGATGTGGTCTAGGAGGGTCCAGGTCATGGTGACAGTAACCAAGGTTGTTAGATTTATTAATGTATTAGTCATCTTGCTAAATAAAGTTTATATAAAATTGGTCATAGTCTTAATTTATATTTTATTATTCTGATGTTAGTTCAATTACATAATTTACTTTGATTGAACTTAAGAACAAAAATTAGAGTAGTTATAATTTCTGTTTGAGTAGATAAGGAAAAGGAAATAAGATACTTGAGGGGCCAGTAGAAACTGTTCCCTTAAAAATTCAACTTTTAAAATTTAACAATCTTGAACTTCAGCGTACTTCTAAGCTTTGCTTTAGGAACAAAAGAAATGATACCCACATGTTAATAAGGGCTGTGCTCTAGTTTCTAGCATCTCTGCCCTCTATAGTTCTTTACATCAAAATTTATTTACTTCCAAGTTTATTTATCTTTCAACTATTAATAGATTGAAATATATTAGTAAGAGAGTCCAATGGGAGACTGCTTTAATTATGAAACACTACATAAAACCAAAACCAAACAATTAAGTCATATCTATCTAAGTTTGTTTAGGCTAAAGAGACTATCAATAGCATTATAGGAAAGGAAAAATGGTAAAAGTAATAAGGCAAATGCATGCAAAAATAAATTGTTAAGTCAACATATTTTTTAAAAGCATTGTTACTGTTTACAACAGCAGCTGATGCCCATTAATCAGCATAAGATAATCTTCACTTATAATCACTAAAATCTAATTCTGCCACCAAAATTATGAACTTTTGAAAAAAAAAATGATTAACATAAGCTTCCAGTAAATAGTTTCCATTGCAGTTTTTGCAGTGCCAACAGAATAGTTCTTGGCTCACTGTAAACATTTCCTATATTATAGGAAAACACACGAATTTTACATCCTATGGCACAAATATGACAGTAAAAATTCCAGTGATATATATTTTATGGTATAGATATACAACTGTAAGGCCTTGACATGGATTTGGAAAGGTGTAGGACATTGTGAGCCATTTTAAGGCTTCTTTTGTTTTGAGTAGAAGGGCAAATAGTTGCATAATTTCAAGCAGAGCAAAATCTGGTTTGATATATGCTTTAACAGAATCACCCTGACTGCTGTCTTGAGACTGCAGACAATTCAGTGAGAACAAGGGCAACAAGCTTGTAGCTGTGGATGTGATGAGAAATGGTCAGATTATGTATTTACCTGTAATTTTAAGTAAGAGTGAGGGCTTTCTAACCAATTATAGAGATGCTATGACAAAACAGAATGAAGTCAAAGATGACAATTATGTCTTGGGCTGAGTTATGGAAACATGTTGTTACCTTTGAGGGCAATAAGGAAGGCCATGGCAGGATAGGTTTGGGGGGGCGGGGTGGGGGAAAATAAGAGTTTAGTTTTAGGTTGAGATTGAGATGGTAATTTGGTATTCAACGTATGCATGCTTTCTAAAACCACTGGAACAATAGTTTGTTGTAGTGGACTATTGTTGTTTGTGTCCACCATTCCCCACCCCTTCTCTTGTTTTTCATTTGCCTGATTGCTCTTTATTGTTTGCTAGGTTCAATATACAAATATGTAACGAGATATTCAGGGTCTAAAAGAATTTTATTTCCTCTGAAGCAGATTTGTGTTTGTTTCTGTAAGTGACTCAGGTCATCAACAAACTAGAATTACCTAACTACTTAGCAGAGATTGAAATTAGAAGTCTCACTTCTTATTTTACCCTTATTTCAGGGGTGTAGACCATTTCAATTTTAATCAAAATCTAGGGTGACTTACCAAGGCTCCCTGTTGACCACCCTGTTGAACCCAATTTTAATTTTGATTCTTGCATATTTTTTCAAAAACTCTCATCAGCTTCTTAGTTTTTCAATACCTTCTTCCAGAATTGGCAGATTCCCCAAAAGAAAAAGTGGAGGTAAATACTAGGCTCACATCTCTAGGTCTTATTTCTTTTCCTTTAGAATTTGGCCCTGTTGTTGATAAAGTTTTAGAATATAAGTGAGGTTTGGTGGAGTGAGGTCCAAGAAAGAATTCTTGAGACATCTTTGGTGCAAAATGGTGGATTATTAAAACACGGGGACAGGACCCCTGGGCAGAAAGAGCTGCTGCGCAGGGGCTGTGAGGAGTGGCCCATTATATGCTTGCAAGTTGGGAGAGGGTTAGGGATGGCATAAATCTCTAAGGACTTTTGGAAGCAAGGTTTCCAGGACCTTGAGGGAGTAGCTATTGTTGGGAAAAGGTTATTCATTACCATTAATAAAACCTTTGTCTGAGACCCTTTAGATGTCTATCAGTGGGTCATATACTTGGGAATGATTGTCAACACATATCTTGGAGGTTTTAGAGATAAAGTTTCCAAAGGAATTGTTAAAGTAGACTTACAGGATCCTGGTTGGGGGTAGGGGTCCATCAGGCTAGGATTGTCCTTTGCCCTTAGCAAAGCCTTAAGGTGGAGAGTCCCTAGAGGAATATCACTCTGCTTATTTCAAGGGCTTGTCAGTGGGTAAGAAAATTTAATAATTTTTTCTCCTGCCTCTGTTTCCCACATCATTGTTGCTGATGAAAGAACAGAAATCTGGCTGAGGACAAAGCAGAAGCTGACACCCTGCAAACCTCCCCAACCCCAATCCTGGGTGGGATGTATGTGACATTCTTTAGGAATCTCCCACCTATCTTAGTGTTAACACCTTGTTAAGAAGGAAAAAAACGACCTTGACAAGGGCAAGGCCTCTGGTATCCTGTTATCTTGTAGGTCCTCTTTAGCATATGAAAGTTCTGTTGAAACCTCCCTTTTTCCTTACCTCCCCTAACCCCATCACACAGAACCTGCCACCCCTCACAACCCCAGGGCACCAGCTGTTTCTGCCCACCGGTCCTGTCCCATGCCTTAATAAACCGCCATTTCGCATTAAGACATCTCAAGAATTATTTCTTGGACATCGGTTCCAGACTCCACCCCACTGAACCTCATCTGTATTCTAAAACTTCATCATTGCCTTGTTAGCATCACAATGTGTTAATGCACACACACACACACACACACACACACACACACACACACACACACATACACACATATATTAATCCTGTTCTGGACAGGGGGTTAAAACAAATTAC
This sequence comes from Meles meles, assembly GCF_922984935.1. Taxonomy (NCBI): domain Eukaryota; kingdom Metazoa; phylum Chordata; class Mammalia; order Carnivora; family Mustelidae; genus Meles; species Meles meles. Next base: position 33,840,874 of record NC_060072.1, read on the forward strand.
CACTGCCGCCACCACTCCTGGAAGCAAAACCCCTAGTCCATTGTATTTTTTTTTTTTACTTTTTATTTTTAACAATTGTTTTATTGAGGCATAACTTACATAGAATGAAGTACAGAAATTTTATGTGTACAGTTTTACCGGTTCTCACAAATGCATACCCTTGTGTAGCCCCATCCCTATCAGCACCCAGTATATTTCTATCACCTCCAAAAAGCTTCCTTATGCCTTTCCAGTCTGTACTTATCCTACCCCACCTTCAAATAATCACGGGTCTGATTTCTATCACCACAGATCGAATTTGACTATTCTAGGATTTCATACCAATAGGATTATGCACTATGTACTTTTCTGTGTCTGGCTTCTTTCACTCAGTGCAATGTTTTTAAGTTTTACCCATGTTGGTTTTTGTATTGCTCATTTTTTGTTGCTGAGTACTATTCCATTATGTGACTGTACCACAGCTTTTTTATCCATTAGCCTGTTGATGGACATCTGGATTATGTCCAGTCTTTGGTTGTTATGAATAAAGTTAATATGAACATTCTTGTGCAAGGCTTTTTTTAGACATACATTTTTGTTTTTCTCATATAAATATCTAGGAGTGGAATTGCTGATTCATAAGGTAGATAGATATATGTTTAATGTTTTCACAAACTGCCACACTGTTTTTCAAAGTGATTCTACCACTTTACACTCAGACCAACAATATACAAGAGGTTTTCTGTCATCCTCTCCAACATTAATTCTTTTTCATTTTACCATTTCTTGTGGGTATGGAGCCATATCTCATTTTTTTTTTCAACTTTTTATTTTCAAATAATTTTGGATTTACGGATGTTCTGAAATGTAAGTAAGTTTGGATTTGAAGTTTCTTATACACTCTTCACCTAGCTTCCCTTAATGTTAATATCTTATACACTCTGGTACATTGATTAAAATAAGAGGATAGCATTTAACAATACTATTAACTAATTTACAGTTTTTATTTGGATTTCCTTAGTTTTCCACTAATGTCCTTTTTTTTTTTTTTTTTTTTTTTTTTGGTGGTTGTTCCAGGATCCAATCTAGGATACAGCACTGCAATTAATCTTATTACAGTTTTAATATGTACTTTCCTGGTGATCAGCGATGATTTCAGTAGCCATTTGTGGGTTTTATTTTGTAAATTGCTAAAGTGTCTTGTCTGGTTTTTGGGGGAGGAGGATTACTTGCCTTTTTTAAAAAAAATTAACATGTAATGTATTATTTGCCCCAGGGGTACAGTTCTGTGAATCATCAGGCTTACACACTTCACAGCTCTCACCATATCACATACCCTCCCCAATGTCCATAACCCAATACATCCCCCCTCCACAGCAACCCTTAGTTTATTTTGTGAGATTAAGAGTCTCTTATGGTTTATCTCCCTCCCGATCTAAATCCATATTTTACACCTAATACTAACAAAAAGGTAGAGAAATAAAAGTTTAACAAGTGCATAAACTGAAGGTGTTTCTTTTATTCAAGAATCTTATTTTCAATTCTACGCTAAGTGGCAGGATATAGCAAGGAAGAGAGAGCCAAGATACTTGCTTTCCTGGAATTTCCATTCTCTTGTGGAAAGACGGAAAAGACAAACCTGTCACCTATCACCAGCACTGTGACAGACTTGAAGGGGCATCCTGTCATCTAGAACAGGTAGTGGCCACTTAACATTAAATGGCCAGGGAAGGATTCTCTGTAGAGAAAACGCCAAAGCTAAGAAATGAGACAAGAAGAAACAAATCAACAAATCACGTGCTGATTGTCTTTGAAGTGCTGAGCGAAGTTGGATATGCCTGAGGAAAAAGGGGCAAGGGCCTCTGTACTGTGCTAATCACAGAAGAAAACTGGAGAAGAGGTTGAGAGGTCAAGTAAGGGAAATTCATACCGAGCCTCGGAGGTCAGAATAAGTAATGTAATAAGTAAAATGTATGCCTGTTGAAGTTTAAAACACCCAATTCCCAACTAAATGATGAAAAGAACAAGAATGTAAATTCTTGCCTGTTGGAAAGTCATCAAATGAGAAAGGTTTTTTTTTTTTAAATTAAAAAAAATTAAGTTAAATTAAATTAAATGTTTAAAATGTCTTTTCTTTCTTTCTTTCTTTCTTTCTTTCTTTCTTTCTTTCTTTTTTTAACTAAGGAATCAGTACAGGATATACATATTTCAGGGTCCTTCCTTCTAGAGACCTATCTCTTCCATTAATACATATGTACCTGAAAATTGGCTTAGGCCCAGGAACTAAGCAAGTGATTATATTTTTTTTTTCACTTTTCTTTTTCACTCTTTCAACTCAAATATCTCTTCATTCCCTCTCCTAAGGCCTTCTGAGCCTGATACCAGGCTAAAGCAGGGGGCTGATGATTCACGTTTACGTATTTTTCTCTCTCGGAGCCAAATTAAAATGAGAGGAAATAAAAAGGCCTAAACCTACAAATAGCAAATCACCATTTAAAATCTTTGATGTAATAACTGAGTTAGGCAAGATCATCCATGCCTGCTAAAAGTAAAAAGTGGTTGCAAAGAGAAGAGGAAAACGTACTTTTATGTTTAAGATACCTGACAGCTATCCTCCCTTAGTTATCCATGATATAGTGAGAACTGAATTTTCCAGATCTGGCAAATATTTAGCAAGCATGTGTTATCAATGGTAGCTAAGTGTTCCATTAGGATCCTTGAAGATCACAAGAACCACATTAAAACACGCGGAATGTCTTCTCTTCCCGTGTACCACTATACTTCAGAAACATTTCTATTCCTGATAAATTAAGCTAGAACATTTATTTATCTTAGAATGTTCTGTGTGTGTATGTGTACGTGTGTGATCTCTTAAGTAGTCACATACCTAGTTGGAATACACTGTTTTAGTAAAAAGATAAAGGGGAGAAAAAAGGATACTCTATGTCACAATGGCAAGTGGCAATTAAGAAAAAAATTAGTATTGAATTGTAATATGACAAAAATAATGAAATGGCTGGGGCTAGGCTGCACATCTAGCAGGATGTACCCAGACTTACAGCTGTGTAATCGAGAACTGTCTGGGGCTTGGTTGAGATTTGGTGCCATCTAATGGCCATTTTCAGCTATGGCCAGCCTAGGTACAGAAGATTCTGGGTCCCTGAGGGGAGAAACCATTGCTCCCTCAAGCTTAAGGGAAAGATTGGAGTGCTGTAGGGTTTAGCCCCTCCCCCATCAGCTTTGAGCAGGCCTCACGTGGGTGTGACAGAAGACAGGGTCTCTGTGCTTCTGAAGCTACAACAGCAGTTGACTGCTGTTGCTTATTATTTGGCGCAAACTTCGTGAAGGGCAGAGAGGTTTCTCACTTCTGTTGCAACCTCATTCTTAGGTAGGCCCAGCTTGTCAGCTTCAGGGGGCAATTTTCTCAGCTTTCCTTCCATCTTCCCCTGTCTTGTAGGAATGCGGGTCTTGGGCAAGTGATTGTCCTGCCCCCTTCCAGCAGCTTTGCTTTGCGTCATGACATAAGCACAGAATTCTGGTGGTGGCCTTGCCTCCGCCTCAGCAGTGGAAGGATTTGGCTTCCATGAGAGAAGACCTTGGATTTCTTATTTATCCTCCCGCAGCTGATTTTTCAGATCCCCTTTCCTGATCCCGAGCTTTCTTACATGCATAACATGTAGGCTTACGTTAACATGACGATGGGAAAGTTTAGATGACCTTTGTGTCTGAAGTTTCTAGGCTTTCTAAATTCTTTTGCTAATGAACACTTATCTTCTTATCCTTATCACTAAAATTAAGTAAAATTTCAGTTGTTTCTTTCTTACAAGTTTCTGTCTGTCATACTTCCTCCCATATTCTGCCAAAGGCAAAATAGTTTGCTTGTTCAGTATCTTTTTTTTTTTTTTAAAGATTTTATTTATTTATTTGAGAGAGAGAGAGGGCAGGAGGGAGGGGCAAAAGGAGAGGGAGGGAGAGTCTTAAAACAGACTCCACACTGAGCTGGAGCCTGACAGAGAGCTTGATCTCACAATCTTGAGATCATGACCCTGAAGTCATGACCTGAGCTGAAACCAAGAGTAGGACGTTCAACTGACTGTGCCACCCAGATACCCCTGTCAATGTCTTTGGAGGACCTTGTCACTCTTTGGAATTTAGTTCACCTAGTTGGCTTTCTTTTTTTTTTTTTTTTTTTTTTAAGATTTTTATTTATTTATTTGACAGAGAGAGATCACAAGTAGGCAGAGAGGCAGGCAGAGAGAGTGAGAGGGAAGCAGGCTCCCTGCTGAGCAGAGAGCCCGATGCGGGACTCGATCCCAGGACCCTGAGATCATGACCTGAGCCGAAGGCAGTGGCCTAAACCACTGAGCCACCCAGGCGCCCCCCTAGTTGGCTTTCTGATAGGTTCCAGAAAAGGTACAATTTTATAGATTATCTTTTTTTTCCCCCCCTTTCAGTGTTAGAGCAGAAGTAACATTCTTTTGAGATCTCCAAATCTTCATTGGAAGTTCAAGTTATACTAATTATATTGAACTATATGTGTACATTAGTTTCACCTCTATAAATCCTTTATAGAGAGGACATTTTTGTAATCTCAATGCCTAGTGTTATTTATTATTGTATTTTGTAGTAAGTTGTTCACATGCCTTTCTCTCTAACTAGACTATGAACACTTTTGAAACAGTGACTGAGTCTATATGTCATTATAATGCAAGGACTGATATCTATTGAGTGTTTGCTATGAACCAGACACTTATAAGTTGTCACATATATTATTAACTCATTTAGTATCATCACCAACCCTGCAGAGCAGGTATTATTCTAATCTTTTAGTTTAGTAAGCAAACACAGGGCAAGTATAGGGCTTTGCTCTCAGAAGAGTCTTATACTTATTCTATGGTTCTGATGTCACTACCTGAAATTCTTAATAATTTTATCTGGGAGCTTCAAGTGACTCTGTGAGACAAGAGAACACAAGTGAGCAATGGAGATAGCCTGGGAGGGCACATGCCAGTTCCAACTTAGGATCATGGCCTGACAGCCACATGGGCATTGAACAATTGGCCAGGGGCCCAGCACACAGGTGCAGGTTTCAGAGTAATTAAGGGTATCCTCAGGTGCCCAATGCGGCCAGGTGGGACCTGGGCACAGTAGCCATAGCTATAGAAGAGAGAAGAGGCCTCCTATGTGAGCAGCACTGGGCCCTCTGTTGGAAGGTTGGTTTGACTGTCCATCTTCATGGCAGGTGCACAAATATTAACTCTCTGGCAAGAACTGCTGGTGCCCAGGTTGTATATGATGTTAGTATATTATTACAAAATAAAAAAGGTACATATGGGCATTTTAATAAAGCTTATTGGGGGTTGCCTGGGTGGCGCAGTCAATTAAGTCCATATCCGAGTCTAATACGGGCTCAGGTCATGATCTCAGGGTCATGGGATGGAGCCCTGCTTTGGGCTCTGCACTCAGTGGGGAGTCTGCTTGAGATTCTCGCCTCTTCCCCTGTCCCTCCCCCCATTCATGTGTGCTCTCTCTCAAATAAATAAATAAATCTTTAAAAAAAATCTTACCAGGAAGTGACTAGAATTCTTCAGAGTTTAGAATATCTAGTTTTGAAAACTAAGATAATATTCAAAAGTAAATATCCACAGCATTTTTTCTAGGATTTTATTTATTTATTTGACAGAGAGAGAGAGAGATCACAAGTAGGCTGAGAGGCAGGCAGAGAGTGGGGGGAAGCAGACTCCCTGCTGAGCAGAGAGCCCAATGCGGGGCTCGATCCCAGGACCCTGAGGTCATGACCTGAGCTGAAGGCAGAGGCTTAACCCACTGAGCCACTCAGGTGCCCCTATCCACAGCATTAAAAATAGGAATTAAGTTTAAAGATCATCGTATTAGACAGAAAAGATCCTGATATCCATATGAAGCTGTAAATAAATCAATCGTGAATGAGGAAAACAAATTTAAAATTAATTTTTCCTCCTGACTGGGGATTCAGATATAAAATACTGCATTAATAGGTATTTGGAATTATATACACATCATGAAACTACTTTTGGTTTCTTAAATTGACTCTACAAATTACAGAAATTGTGGAAGGAAATATTAAAATATCATTGCATCTACTTAATTTTAAAATTAAATTTAGGGTTATGTGCAATTGATTTGCATTGAGTTAAGCCTTTTTAGATTAATTGTTCCATGAGGCTCATGAGCTCTAGATCCTCTAACAGTTATATTTCTAAGTAATTTATCAGAAATTAATCCCAATGCTAATATAGTCCACAAAATACCCTTAAATCCTCTATTTGTTATATCAGCAGGTTTTGCTCAAAATGAAAAATTGCCAAAAATTATTTGTGGTCTTACATTTGCCAATAGTAACTGAGGTCACTTTCAAATAAATTGTTGGAAAATTAAGTTCTTGCAAACATAAAATTTTTATTAAATAATTTAATAAATGAATTTGCAGAAAAGTGAGTCAGACTAGTCTTATGACCAAGCAGCATACAATGAAATATTATTATTTGTTGTAATATAAAATATAAGACTTTTTTTTACAGTTTGTAACTTTATGTTGTTATCTATGTATCACTATTACTCCCATTACATTTTATAAGATATTTTTAGAAATAAAATTTTCTATTTTAGTATTTTTAACAAAACCTTTTCCTGCCTATTTCAAAAGATGACCCATATTATCACTTTGCACGAGCCCCCACAACTTATATGGACAGATTTGAATACAGATAAAGTAAACTGCATAAAAACACACAGCTAGTACATAATGGAATCAGAATTGAATTTCATGGAATCAGGTTGTCTAACTCCAAATGTAAGCTTTTAAACACTAGGCTATCATGCTATTTCTGCATGAAGGCATCAAAACTCATGATAGCTGATGGAATGTAAGATATGATCAATAAATGATAATAAAAGTAAAAGGGAATACCACCCTTCTTTGGACAATACCAGTCCTGCCTCTTGTTTCTAGTTTCCAGAAGCTGTTATTATTACTAATAACCATAAAAATTACTAATAAACACAAGGCAATACAGTTTTAAAGTACTTGTATTAGTTTCCTAGGGTTACCGTAACAAAGCACCCCAAACTGATTAAACAACAGAAATATATTGTCTCATGGCTCAGGAGGCTAGAAGACTGAGAACAAGGCATTGGGAGGGTGGTTCCCTCTGAGGGCTATGAGGGAGAATCTGTCCCAGGTCTCTGTCATTGGTTTGTAGATGGCCATCTTTTTGCTGTGAAGTGTGATTTCTCATCACATTATATTTCCTCTATACATTTCTCTGTGTCCAAATTTCCCTCTTTTAAAGGACACCAACCATATTGGATTAGAGCCTACCTTAATGACTTCACTTTCGCTTGATATTTTCTGTAAAGATCTATTTCCAAATAAGCTCACATTATAAGGGATGTGGGGAGTTAGGACTTCAAAACACAAATTTGGGGGGGACAAAACTCAACCCATAACTGTACTATATGCTTTAAAGTTTTTTCATGGCATGTTTTTGCTTTTGCCTATAGTAGGACCAAATGAAATGAAGAAACAGAAAGGAAATTTTACAAAAAAACATATTATCTTTGATTATATAGAATCCTGATGAGTATATTCCTCAATGTCCCTAGATACACTGAGACAAGTTTCAGCCTTTAGGTTCTGATTCTGTTAAATTAAAATTTTGTTTTCAGATTTTATTATTCATTATTGCTAGCATCAATAAAATGCAGCATTTTGCAACAATAGCATTTCCTTTAAAAGAAAAATAAGTGAAAACTCTAATTCCATTGCAAAACATTGCCATAGGTGAAGAAAAGAACAGCACTGAAAATTAGAAAAACATTATATATGTGTATATATGTGTGTGTGTGTGTGTGTGTATACACACATACATACATATAGCCAAAATATACTGGACTAAAGAGAGAAAAAACATCTTTAAAAATAGATAGAATTTGAGAAACAAGAAACATTCAAGAACAGCTATATTTATTTTTTAAAGATTTTTTATTTATTTATTTAACAGAGAGAGATCACAAGTAAGCAGAGAGGCAGACAGAGAGAGTGAGAGGGAAGCAGGCTCCCTGCCGAGCAGAGAGCCTGATGCGGGACTCGATCCCAGGACCCTGAGATCATGACCTGAGCCAAAGGCAGCGGCTTAAACCACTGAGCCACCCAGGCACCCAAGAACAGCTATATTTTAAAAGTAACAACTCATCTGATGAAAGGAGTTCATAGAAATTAAAGGTTGGCCTACCATACTTTTATATATGGGTGTAACAATCTTAAGTGTCATGTTCCATGTAAAGAATGTTTTTATTTCCTTTTGATTTTTCCCCTGAGAATCAAAGTAGAAAAAATAATAACTTATTCTGATGATATCTTTAAATCAGCCACTTCTTCTTCTTCTTCTTCTTCTTTTTTTTTTTTTTTTAAATCAGGCACTTTCTTGATTTGGAAACTAATTTGAGATAGGCTAAAGTATTCTGCTGTGTAAGCTCAGGCACAAAAAGAAAGCTCCAGTAAATTATATAAATTCGTACAAGTAATGAACTTTATCTATGACCCTAGCATTTTATATATTTTCAATTGTACTTGCATTGCAATATGATTTGCAGAGCTTCCAGAAGAATTGCAATAGCTACAAGGAATTATTTATTTGTACATTAAAAAAAATAGTTTGTTTACACAATTACACAAACTATGCATTCAAGGGTGGAATGTTGTAAATCCATGGAAGAAAATCTTCTAAATCCGAGGATTTGTATTGAAGTAGTACATGTTCCCAATACCCCAGAAGATAATATAAACAAAAGCTTTTGTTTCTTCTCTGTATACTTGGAATAGAAGTTTTAGAGTTCCTGTACTTTTAAAAAAGATGACTTTTCACAGTATCTTGATACTCTCAAGTTAAAAAGGTTAATTACTTTGCTTTCTAAGAACATATCTAACTAGGATCAAAATTTGTTTTAACAAACCTATTTATATGTTATTAATTTTTTAAATGTCAAATAAGGCACATTTTTCCTTGCATTTCTTATCTCATTGTGTGAAGAAAATAGAAAGTTAACATTTAGATTATAGAAGGTGAATGTAGATCATTTATTTGATCATCATTATGGAATGTCTTGGTTATAGTATAATTATATATTTGAATTCAATGAATTCTATGATGGGAATAGAAAATTTAGGCTAAGAAAAATATTGAGTATTCAGAGCTTGTATTTCATTTTAGGAGAAAGTAGTCTTCAGCTGTTTTTTGTTTTATTTTGTTTTTTGTTTTTGTTTTCCTTTCCTACTATACAAAGTAGGTCAGCCAAGTGAACAAGGTGGTCCGTTAGGTTGTTATGAATTTGTACAAGTAGGCAAAATCAAATATCTCTTGTTCCAGGACTCATGATTCTCACCCTTGGTAGATTTTTGTGTAATCCTTTCTTGAATGCAAACAGACATGTTGCTTTGTTTTTTTTGCTGACTTTATTTTTTTGGAGTTTTAAGTTCACAGAAAAATTGGAGAAAAATTGCCAAGATTTATTATGTACCGCCTGCCTTCACATATATGCAACACCCCCCATTAACAACATCCTCCACCAGAGTAATACGTTTGTTAAAATTGATGACATATCATTATCACAAAAAGTCCATAGTTCATATAGGGTTCACTTTGTTGGTTAAACAAATGTATAATGCCATGTGCCTATTATGGTAACTGGAAAAGTATTTTCACTGCCCTAAAAAGTCCTCTGTGTTCCACCTTTTCGTGCCTCTGATTTCTATTCCAACCCCTGACAACCTCTGACCTCTTCTCAGTCTGTAGTTTTTGCCTTTTCCAGAACATATTATGGTTAGAAACCTACATTATATACCCTCTACAAAACAGCTTTTTTTCACTTAAATATGTATTTAAGGTTCTTTTGTTTCTTTTCATGCTTGCTGGTTATTTCTTTTTAGTGTTGAGTAATATTTCATTGTCTGGATGTAACAGAGCTTATTTATCCATTCACTCACTGAAGGTCATCTTGGTTGCTTCCAAGGTTTGGCAATTATGAATAAAGCTGCTCTAAACCTCTGTGTGCCAGGATTTGTGTAGACGTAAGCTTTCGTCCCCTTTGGATAAACAGCAAGAGTGTGATTGCTGGGTCATATGGTGAAAGTACGTTTAGTTTAGTAAGAAACGGCCAAACTGTCTTCCAATGTGGTTCTCTACAACTTTGCACTCCTACCCAGCAATGAATGAGGGTTCCTTTCATTCCACACTCTTGCAACATTTAGTGTTGTCAGTATTCTGGATTTTGGTCATTTTAATATGTGTGTATTGGTATCTCATTGTTCTAGTTTACATTTCCCTGATGACATATGATGCGGAGCATCTTTTCATATGTGTTTATTTCCCATCTCTATGTCTTCTCTGATGAGGTATCTATTTAGATCTCTTACCCATTTTTTAACTGGGTTGTTCGTTTTCTTATTACTGAAATTTAAAAATTCTTTCTGTAATTTGGATAACAGTCCTTCCTGTATCAGATGTGTCTTTGGAAAATATTTTCTTTTTTTTAAATTTAATTTTTTTAATTTATTTTTTCAGCATAACAGTATTCATTGTTTTTGCACAACACCCAGTGCTCCATGCAAAACGTGCCCTCTCTATTACCCACCACCTGTTCCCCCAACCTCCCACCCCTGACCCTTCAAAACCCTCAGGTTGTTTTTCAGAGTCCATAGTCTCTTATGGTTCGCTTCCCCTTCCAATTTTTTTTTTTATAAACATATAATGTATTTTTATCCCCAGGTGTACAGGTCTGTGAATCGCCAGGTTTACACACTTCACAGCACTCACGATAGCACATACCCTCCCCAATGTCCATAACCCCCTCCCCCTCTCCCAACCCCACCTCCCCCTTGCAACCCCCAGTGTGTTTTGTGAGATTAAGAGTCATTTATGGTTTGTCTCCCTCCCAATCCCATCTTGTTTCATTTATTCTTCTCCTATCCCCCTAACCCCCCATGTTGCTTCTCCATGTCCTTATATCAGGGAGATCATATGATAGTTGTCTTTCTCCGATTGACTTATTTCACTAAGCATGATACGCTCTAGTTCCATCCACGTCGTCGCAAATAGCAAGATTTCATTTCTTTTGATGGCTGCATAGTATTCCATTGTGTATATATACCACATCTTCTTTATCCATTCATCTGTTGATGGACATCTAGGTTCTTTCCATAGTTTGGCTATTATAGACATTGCTGCTATAAACATTCGGGTACATGTGCCCCTTCGGATCACTATATTTGTATCTTTAGGGTAAATACCCAGTAGTGCAATTGCTGGGTCATAAAGATCAGAGCAGAAATCAATGAAATAGAAACCAAAAAAACAATAGAAAAAATCAATGAAACTAGGAGCTGGTTCTTTGAAAGAATCAATAAGATTGATAAGCCACTGGCCAGACTCATCAAAAAGAAAAGAGAAAGGACCCAAATAAATAAAATCATGAATGAAAGAGGAGAGATCACAACTAACACCAAAGAAATACAGACAATTATAAGAACATACTATGAGCAACTCTACGCCAACAAATTTGACAATCTGGAAGAAATGGATGCATTCCGAGAGACATATAAACTACCACAACTGAACCAGGAAGAAATAGAAAACCTGAACAGGCCCATAACCAGTAAGGAGATTGAAATAGTCATCAAAAATCTCCAAACAAACAAAAGCCCAGGGCCAGACGGCTTCCCAGGGGAATTCTACCAAACATTTGAAGAAGAACTAATTCTTATTCTCCTGAAACTTCCAAAAAATAGAAATGGAAGGGAAACTTCCAAACTCATTTTATGAGGCCAGCAACACCTTGATCCCAAAACCAGACAAGGATCCCACCAAAAAAGAGAACTACAGACCAATATCCTTGATGAACACAGATGCAAAAATTCTCCCCAAAATACTAGCCAATAGGATTCAACAGTACATTAAAAGGATTATTCACCACGATCAAGTGGGATTTATTCCAGGGCTGCAGGGTTGGTTCAACATCCACAAATCAATCAATGTGATAGAACACATTAATAAAAGAAAGAACAAGAACCATATGATACTCTCAATAGATGCTGAAAAAGCATTTGACAAAGTACAGCATCCCTTCCTGATCAAAACTCTTCAAAGTGTAGGGATAGAGGGCACATACCTCAATATTATCAAAGCCATCTATGAAAAACCCACCACAAATATCATTCTCAATGGAGAAAAACTGAAAGCTTTTCCGCTAAGGTCAGGAACACGGCAGGGATGTCCATTATCACCACTGCTATTCAACATAGTACTAGAAGTCCTAGCCTCAGCAATCAGACAACAAAAGGAAATTAAAGGCATCCAAATTGGCAAAGAAGAAGTCAAACTATCACTCTTCGCAGATGATATGATACTATATGTGGAAAACCCAAAAGACTCCACTCCAAAACTGCTAGAACTTGTACAGGAATTCAGTAAAGTGTCAGGATATAAAATCAGTACACAGAAATCAGTTGCATTTCTGTACACCAACAACAAGACAGAAGAAAGAGAAATTAAGGAATCAATCCCATTTACAATTGCACCCAAAACTATAAGATACCTAGGAATAAACCTAACCAAAGAGGCTAAGAATCTATACACAGAAAATTATAAAGGACTCATGAAAGAAAGTGAGGAAGACACAAAGAAATGGAAAAATGTTCCATGCTCCTGGATTGGAAGAATAAATATTGTGAAAATATCTATGCTACCTAAAGCAATCTACACATTTAATGCAATCCCTATCAAAATACCATCCATTTTTTTCAAAGAAATGGAACAAATAATCCTAAAATTTATATGGAACCAGAAAAGACCTCGAATAGCCAAAGGAATATTGAAAAAGAAAGCCAAAGTGGGTGGCATCACAATTCCGGACTTCAAGCCCTATTACAAAGCTGTCATCATCAAGACAGCATGGTACTGGCACAAAAACAGACACATAGATCAGTGGAACAGAATAGAGAGCCCAGAAATCGACCCTCAACTCTATGGTCAACTAATCTTCGACAAAGCAGGAAAGAATTTTCAATGGAAAAAAGACAGCCTCTTCAATAAATGGTGCTGGGAAAATTGGACAGCCACATGCAGAAAAATGATATTGGACCACTTCCTTACACCACACACGAAAATAGACTCAAAATGGATGAAGGACCTCAATGTGAGAAAGGAATCCATCAAAATCCTTGAGGAGAACGCAGGCAGCAACCTCTTCGACCTCAGCCGCAGCAACATCTTTCTTTGGAAAATATTTTCTACAACTTTGTGGCTTGTCTTCTCATTCTCTTAACATTGTCTTTCACAGAGTAGATTTTGTTTTTTTCATTTTAATCAAGTCCAGCTTATTAATTCTTTCTTCCATGGATCTTGCCTATGTTACTATATCTAAAAAGTCAGAGCCATACCCCAAGTTTATGTAGGTTTTCTCCTGCTATCATCTAGGAGTTTGAGAGTTTTACATTTAGGTCTATGATTGACTTTGAGTTAAGTGTTTGCAAAGTGTATAAAGTCTGTGTCTAGATTCATTCTTTTGCATGTGGATATTCACTTGTTCCAGGACCATTTGTTAAAAGACTCTGTTCCCTTTTATTATTCTTTTTGCTTTGCCAAAGATCAATTGGCTATTTTATGTTGGATCTATATCTGGTTTCTCTATTCTCTTACATTGTTCTATTCTTTCACTAATACCATACTGTCTTGATTTTCATTGCTTTATTTTAAGTCCTGAATTGAGACAGTCATTCCTTCAATTCTGTTCTTCTACAACTGTGTTAGGTATCTCAGATCCTTTTTTCTCATATAAACTTTATAATCATTTAGTCAATATCCACAAAAAACTTTGCTGGGTTATCCACAAAAAACCGTCCTGAGATTGCACTGAATCTATAAATCAAACTGGGAAGAACTTACATCTTAACAATATTGAATCTTTCTATCCATGAATATGGAATATCTCTACATCTATTTAGTTCTTTGATTTTTTTCTTCAGAGTATGATAGTTTACCTCACACAGATCATGTATGTATATTATTGGATTTATACCTAAGTATTTCAATGTTTTTGGTTGCTAATATAAATAACATTATATTTTTAATTTCAAATTCCATTTGTTCACTCCTGGTTGATTAATTTTTGCATATTAACCTTGTGTATTACAAATTTACTATAAGCACTTATTAATTCCCAGAATTTCTTTCGTCAATTCTTTTGGCTCTACATAGATGATCATGTCATCTGCAAACAAAGGGAGTTTTGTTTCAGCTTTCCCAATCTGCATCTTTTTCCTTAATCATCTTATTGCTTTAGCTAGAACTTCCAGTCCGATGTTGAAAAGTAGTGGTGAGAGGGAACATCCTTGTCTTATACCTGATCTGAGAAGGAAAGCTTTGAGTTTGTCACCGTTAAGTATGTTAGCTATAGACTTCTTTGTAGATATCCTCTAACTTTCCCTTATTTTAACCAGCAGAATATGACAGAAGTAAAGATATTTTTAGAGATATAATTAAGGTCTCTAATCAAAACAAGATTATCTTGGGTGCATGTGACCTAACCATGTGAGCTCTTTAAAAGAGAATCCAGGCATTTTACAAGAAACTTGAACCAGCAGAGATACCTGTCACTGTCCTTCAAGAAGCAAAAGACTTTTTTAACTACTTATGTAGAAGAAAGCTTCTGGAAGCAGAGGGCCTCAGTCCTACAAATGCAAGGAATTGAACTCTGCTGGTAACTTGAATAAACTTAGAAGAGGACCCCAAGTTTCAAATGAGGATGTAACCACTGGCCAACACCTTCATTCATCCTTCCAACATCTAAGAAGAGAACTCACCTAAGATGCCTAGACTCCTGACTCATGGAAACTGCAAGATAATAAATGTATGTCTTAAGCATTATTTGAAGTAATTTGTTATGCAGCAATAGAAAAATAATACAATGATCATTAAAACATAATTGCGATGAGATCATTATAAAAATGTTATTGCCCTCAGCTTTTATATAGATCATATAACTTAAAAGGTTAAATGTTTATTTTCAGCTGCTTATGATGTTTACACAAATGTGAAGACCCCCCTATATACATATATCTGTATACTTAAGAAGCCCTAAAATGAAAAATTCACTGCATTCAAATAACAGTTGTTAAATTGTAGAGCCCAACATAGCTTGGCTCCATGTCAGGTTTATCCTGGAATTTGGAAGTATCACAACTTGTAGGCACTTGTTCATTTAAAAACATGACTGTATCAGCATGCTGCCCATTCTATCATAGACCACATGGCATGAATTCAAGATGAGATACAACACTACAATTTTGTGTGAATAGCAGGTGAGCTTTGATAGAAAATTCCTGAAGTAAATGAATTAAATCTATTTTTAAAAAAAAACAAAAATTTCTTGTAATTTGTATCAATACAGAATAAATTATCAGGGAGAAAAAGTCCATAATTACAGAAATTTTTAAAAAAATCATCAAATGCAGGGGCCATTTTGGATGCCTCATCTGCTCTGAGCTGAGACAGAAAGCTCTGGCAGTCAGCTAACTCAACAAAGAGAATCCAATGCATTGGGAGACCCATGTTTCTCTCCAGAAAAATTAAGCCAAACCAGGAGCCCTGTGAAAATAAGACACCCCCAATTTTATGACTCTGCAGGAAGTTCTTAGTGCTGCCTCCTGAATAGGGAACTCATTTCAAGCATAAATATTATATAAAAACCTAAATATAATCACAATATATAACTGGAGAAAGTATTAGATTTGAGAAGTATTGTTTCTTTCACAAACAATTAAAAATATAATGGGTGTCAGGCACAGAAGAAATAACATTTATTTGTGAAGATTCAGTAACAACAGTGATGACATTTATGATACATTTACTCTGTACTAAACACTGTTCTTGGTCTGTCTCAATTAATTCTCATAGTAGCCCTATAATAGAGACATTATCTCCATTTTGCACATGAGGAACTGAGGAAAATACAAGTTAAATAATTTGCCAAAATAAGTATATATACAAAATAAGCATATATATATATGTGTGTGTGTGTGTATACATATATATATATATAAACACATACATACACACATACACATACATATATTCTAACTTCAACCTAGAAAGTGTGTTCTAGACACTGAAGTTGAAACAGTAATGTAGTATAGTTTGGTGGTAAGCAATGACTTGCCTGACAAAAATAGTTTCTGCATCTTACTTCTGAAATATCCAAGATTATTTTCACTATCATAATTTTTAAATCTTCATAGACAAATATGTTATAAATATGCTCAAGGCATAATTTCCATTGAAATGTAACTCATTAATTAAGAGGAAAGAATAGTGATCCTATGGCCAATGACAAGAAAACACATTCCTGAGGACATGAGCTTTGGGCATAATATTTCTGTGTGTATATGTTGTGTGGGTGCATGTGTGTGTGAAAGAGAGAGGAGAATGAGTGTATGTATATATATGTGTATATATATGAATGTGTATATATATATATAAGCTATCATCAAAATGAGGTTAATAGGAATAATAAAAGCAGCCAGCCCACAGAGCTTAAAATAATTTTGTCAACAAATAACTGCTGAACATAGAATTTTATCATCAAAATATTAATATAGGACTAAAGGTGGTGTAAAATTTATCATTATATATATATATATGATTCAACTCACTCTTTGAGACAGAGAATAACAATGAACATATGTATCTCTTTTTCAAGCAAATTACAATATAGTTATTTAAAAATAAATACATTACAATAGAGTTGATAAGAGATAAGAAAAACAGACTTAAATTGACATCAAAGAACACAGTATACAATGTAATTAGGTGCATATCAAATGTGATGACTCTAAAAGCTCTAGGAAGTGAGTGGAAAGGTATTTCTAAGCTATTATTAAAAAATGTTTACAGTGATCCTGAAATCTATGTGTGTCTGGAAAGGTGGGTAAACAAATAAGGTTAGATAGGAGAACAGATATTTTATATAACAGCAAAAGCATGCTGGAAAGCATAGACAGAAGTTTAAACATGGCAGGTGTATAAGACCATGAAATTTATCTGAAACAGGCTTTGTTAAACTTGCTTGCTAAGAACAAAGAGTTACACTAGCATTTATGTAACTTTATCTGTAAATTTCAGTGTACTATCAAGACATTATTTACTTGCTTTGAATCCGAGCCTCAAATTTCTCTAATTATGATCACTTTTTTAAGTGATCATTCCATATAGCTATATAGCTAAGCCTAACATTTTGCAACTGCAAAATTGCAATAAATTTTTTTCTGTTAGTCTGGTAAGGTAACTGGTGAGAATTATAGCAGAGGACATATAAAAGTGTTCTTTAAGCCATAATTATGAATATATAATACCAATATGGTAGGCTATTGTTTACTAACTTTAACTTATCTTTTCACATACACAGATTCAATCTTTTAAATAAAATAAAAGTAGTGTACAAAGATACATTTAAAAAGTAATAAAAATTTTATGAAGGTACAAGTAAAGTAATGAGTCTTTCTGGCTTAGTCCTTGCTCACAGGATGTTGTCAATCTCCAATTTTAGAACTGAATTTATTGCAATCTACAAAAGTGCCTTTGTGAGTGGCTTTTAATAATGAAGATTAAGGGACACCTGGGTGGCTCAGTGGGTTAAAGCCTTTGCCTTCGGCTCAGGTCATGATCCCAGGGTCCTGGATCCAGCCCCGCATGGGGCTCTCTGCTCAGCAGGCAGCCTGCTTCCCTCTCTCTCTCTCTCTGCCTGCATCTCTGCCTACTTGTGATCTCTGTCAAATAAATAAATAAAATATTTTAAAAAAATTAAAAAAAATAATGAAGATTAAATCATGTTTAGGTAAAAATTCTTTTCAGTTGTTTCAAAACCAACATGGAAAACATTTGAGCACAAGTAAAAGCATGTTTGAAATTAATATGCCTTTAGTAAATCATTTAATACAATGATGTCCTATATCCACTGCATTTTAGTTCCTTGAAATGCATTCACTTGAGAACTTAAAACTGTGACATCAGTTTTAATTTATTTCTATTCTGCTAAATATTGGGATTATATTATTCCAATTACTCTCTTAAATCACATACACACACGCACAAAACATAACGATCTATGCAGAATTTGAGGCTGTTTTTGTGGTAAGTAGTTTTTGCAGAGAGTTTTTACATTTTGAATTAAAATTGTCTCACGTGTTAGGCAATTTCTCTTATTTTAGTAAAGTTTCACTGCTTTACTCAGAGTATTCTAATTGTTCAACAAGATTGCATAATTTTCCTGTCTGACGCAGAATAGAACAATCTGTAAAAAACCGAAACATTCAATTCCACCACATTGGACTTAAATTTTCTCTGAAGTGAGCTGAGAGACCATTGTTTCTTGGAAGAAGAGTCAAGCGAATTGCTTTCTTCAGCTTCCAATTATTTTCCTTTTCTCTCTACACTGCAATTCTTGCAAACTACTGTTAAATTTCCATTCCTTTTTATTTTTATTGTTCCCTCTCTTCTCATACACGTATCCTCTATCCTTAACTACTTAAAGGTTAATTGCAGAACGGAAAAATTCTTAAGTAATTGTATTAAATCAAATGTACCTATCAAAATTTCATGTCAGAATTCCCAGTATCTTACTCTAGACTGACAGAGTTGTTATATCTTATAGTCGGTAATTCCGTTCTACTCACTGACAAAATAGGTTCCATAAATATTCTGTGTAATATAATTTGATTATATTATAGTATAATTTGATTAGATAATGTTAATAAATGAGGAAAAGGTATAATGTAAACATATTACAGACTCTCTCATGATTTAGTACATTTTATATCAAGCAGTGGTTCTTCGGCAGGAACAATTTTGCCCCATAGGGGATACTTGGCAATGTCTGGAGACATTTTTGATGGTCAAACAGAGCAGGTACTACAGGAATCTAGTGACCCAGGCATGTTATTTAATCTTGTTAGAGTCCTCCACAACAAAGAATTACTCAGTCCAAAATATTATTACTAATTTAAAAATTGAGAAGCCCTGATGTAGAAGGAAGTTATGAGTCTCCTCATTTGTTAAATTGCTATTATTTTTTCCTTTACGGAGAAGGAATCTCACATTTGATTTTTAGTTCCAATAACTCCTTTATACATTAGTCCAAATCCACTTAGTCATGTTATTCACTGTGCGAAATCTGTATAACAAAGAAAGTTACCTGTTACCTAAGGGCATGAATCATTCTAAAGTGTCTACAGAGAAAAGAGGATGGGGAGCTTTTATGGGCATCACATCTCTAATACTTGATGGCTATTACTGCCTTATAAATTATATTAGTGGACAGAAAGGGGAGATGAGTGTATTCTGTGTAATTTACACATTAATGTAGTTTTTAGCATCCAACACATTCTTTTTCAATTTTGATGACAAAAAAAAAAGAGAGAAAGAGAGAGAGAGATTGTTATTTTTCCTCTTGCTCTATTTAATACATGTTCTTATTTCTGTAGGAAAATCTTGGTCTAAGCTGATCTGCCATAATAACCCAAGGAGACATAATCATTATACATACTGCATCATCATTGTGTCACATACTCGCTACACTTAGTTCTTGACTAGTAGTGTTGAATTAGGTACCCATAATGTCTGAAAGAACTATTACCAGTTCATGATCTGTGTTGAGAAAGTCTATTAGGTAATACCAGCTAATTTGGGCAAATTCTTGAACAAGGTGTAAAAGGACCCACAAGTACATTGAAATTTCATAGAACCTAAACTGATAACTTTTAGGTAGATTTACAGGAATAACATTTATAACCAATAATTCTACTATTTGGGTCACTTACTGGAAATGTTAAAACACTTAGCAAACTGAATCATGATTATTTTTCTAATTGCCTCCCTGAAATAAGATCTTGCCTGACTTCTCTTCCCTGAATTATTTACTTCAACCTGGAAAGAGACCATTTCTCCTGTTACACTTGTTTGCATCAACAGCGTAATTAAGAGTTTTGCTTCCTGAAACTAACAAATCTGATGCCCAAATCATATGTTTGCCATCTGCTTCTAACTCCAATAATTTTAGCAAGTTACATAACCTATAAAACCTTCAGTTTCTCACTAATAATGTAGCAATAACAATAACAGTAATAATAATCATAAGTCTGTAAGTTTTGTGAAGATTAATGAAAAATACATGCAAATATTTTAGCAAAATGCCTGACACATTATATGAGTTTAGCAAATTTAATTATAGTGAATTCCCAAAACACTGTGTTATACAGTAAATGTGGTAATCCAGATCTCTTTTCTGGTACCTCCAACAACCTACTTGTTATCATTCTCTGGAACTCTAAAAGCACATCAGCTTCAATATACCAAATCCAAACTCTTTTCCCTGAAAAACCTGATTTCCTTCCTATTATGTTCCCTATGGAGTGAAGATGCCCATAGCATTTGTGCGAGTCAGAAACCCAGCAGTCATCCCTCCCGTTCTCTTCACAATTACTCTCCTTATCAGTGAGTTCCTAAGTGTTTTCCCATCCAAGTACTAACCAGGCCCGACCCTGCTTAGCTTCCAAGATCAGACGAGATCGGGTACTCGGGTGCGTTCAGGGTGGCATGGCCGTAGACTCCTAAGTGTTTTCTAATCTGTATTTAATACTGCAGATGTGGATCCATTTCTCTCCATTTCCATCATCATTCCTTTATTTTAGACTATCATCATCTCTGTAATGGAAGGTCATAGTCCCTTAAGTCATATCCATAAAAAAACCAAAGTCGTGTTTCAAAAATGAAGAATATATCATGTTTTTCTTGGTTAAAGGCTTTCAGAGATTCCCCATTGATCTTAAATTGAAATCCAAAACACTTAAACTAGTTATAAATTTGTCCAAATTAAAATTTTAGGGTGAAAATTATTTTATGTTCTTTCCCATAAGAATTTAAAATAAGTAGCACACAAAATGAAAACATAAAATGTTAGGAGATATAACAACATGCCTTTAATCTTACAATGACTAATTCTTTTTATTTTTTTCAAGATTGATTTATTTATTTTAGAGAGGGGAAGAGGGAGTGGGAAAGAGAGAGAATCTCCAGCAGACTCCCTGCTGAGTGTGGAGCCAGCTTGGGGCTTGATCTCAAGACCTTGAGATCATACCTGAACCAAAACGAAGAGTTGGGCAATAACTGACCGGGACACCCAGGTATAAAGAGTAATTCTTAATAGCTGTCCTTCAAATGTTGTCTTCCCCTACCAGTCACTCTGGAATGATCTCTTTTTGCTTGTGCAATAAGTACGTGTTCAGTATCCCTCCAGGAAAACTAAGTGCCAAGGACATTCTTAAGACTCTAGCTTTACTTTCCAGTCCCCTCTTTCAACTACTTCCTTCTCTTACACTCCCCAGGACATGTGCCTAGCAATGTTAGGTTGCAATTCTTTGCCTTTCCTATGAGCATAATTGCTGTTTCCTCTGATTTGAACACTGCCGTCTCTTCTTTTGTGAGCTTATTCTTACTCTATTTTCAAGGCATAGCTTAATGCAATTCCTTCAGAAGGCTTCCTGCATTTTTTCTTCCTTCAAATACTGAACTTTGGTCATACCTCTACAACTCCATGTTACCTTGTATTTACTACTAAAACAGCCTTCCTTACCCAACTACTTAACTCTACTGCTTACAAGTAACTGTTTTCTTTTTCTGGGCATCTCAGAAATGAGCAAAATATATTATACTGCCTATTTCTGTATGTTTCACAAGCTAAGAATGTTTCTTAATTTTTTTAGTTAAAATTTTTGAAAATATATTTCAAGAATATAAAAATTTTATGAAATATGCATATCATTTCAGTGTTTTTAAATAAAGTTTTATTGTAACATATCACTCCATTTCATTTATATATTGCCTATTAGTACTTTTGTACTATACCTTCAGAGTAGCTGCAACAGAGATAATATGGCCCACAATGCCTAAAATATTTCCTGTCTGGTCTACTCTCTCTCACCAGATGTCAGATTCCTTAACGGAGGAAGTATGTTTTCCCAATTGCATATCAAACACCTGCTTCACAATATCCTTCACAAAAAAGAATAATAAATGGAGTGGTAATGAATGAAAGTAATAGTGACAAAAGTTAAATTTCTTTATTTGAAAGCAAAGTAAATTGACTTGCTAAATTCAGCAAGAAGAAATTATTGGGAGGAAATAGATTATGTCACAAAAATAAAAGAAAAAATTGAAGAACTAGGTTTTGGAGAAGATAGGAACTAGAATGGCTCTTTAGATTTTTAAAAAAAAATTATTTTTATTAACAGATAATGTATTATTTGCCCCAGGGGTACAGGTCTGTGAATCATCAGTCTTACACAATTCACAGCACTCACCATATCACATACCCTTCCCAATGTCCATAACCCAGCCATCCTCTTCTCACACCCCTCCCCTCAGCAACCCTCAGTTTGTTTTGTGAGATTAAGAGTCTCTTATGTTTCATCTCCCTCCGGATCCCATTTTGTTTCATTTTTCCTTCCCTACTCCCCAATGCTCCCCCCCCACCCGCCTCTCAAATTCCTCATATCAGGGAGATCATATGATGATTATCTTTTTCTGATTGACTTAGTAGCAGGAACCACTGGATAAGCTCATTGAAACAACATGATTGTTCTTGCATCTACTTTGGCTCTAAGTTCATATTCCCAAGAGAGATAACCCGACCACACCTTGGCTAGGGAAGGTAATCTTTGTTTGGCAATGCCAATCAGATACATAGAGAAGACATTCCCAACACCACATATAAAGGAGAACTAGTGTTCTATTACTAGAACAGGAGTAGTGTTACTACTTAGCTAAAAAAAAAAAAAAAAAATGACAGGCTATATCCTACAATAGAAAAGACATGGGAACCAGAAAACCATTTTAAATGAAAATACCTGGAATTTAGACTAAAGCTGCCTGTTCTAGGACATGTTCCTTCTATCATGTTGAAAAACAATTTAGTCATAATTATCTTACTCAATTCTCATGAATTAATGCACTTGGTTTCAACATTATTATTGAAAGTGAAACTGTAAATGGCATTATTCACAGTGTATACTGAGTATAATACACCCGCCTGCCAGTTTAATAAGGAAGATAAAACCATTATTCTATTCATCAGAGCTTTTGCAATAACTAAAAAAGACAAGGGCTGAATTGTGACTTAGTGTATGATGATAAACATACTGGCTATATTTTAAATATGAAATTTTCCAAATCCCAAACACTTCCGTGATAAAGAGGCTAATGTAGCACATTAATGGTATAATGAGGGATGAGACATATCTACTAGTGAGAAAAGTATGAAGGAAAAACACAAAGAAATGGGCATTAATAATCCCTGTATTACTCATCTAATATTTCTCTTTTCATTCACTCTGTGAGTATTTCCTGTTCTCCAGGCTAAGTGTAACGTGTCTCATAGGAAGTAACTGTCCCATAAGCTTGAACTTTCTGAAAAAATCTATGTTCTTCTCTGAATTTCTATCATGACTACATTCTGAGATCATTTAGGCCATCATGACAATTATTTGAGGTTCTTACCAATTGGATATTACATATTTGAATATTTCAGCTTTATATCTCCAGTACATGTGTGCTAAGTTCTTGAGGCATATACTTGAAAAATTTCTAAAGAATTGATAGGCACCTGCAACTGGTGTTGTTTTCATCATTATTGCTATTTCCCAGATAAATGACCCTAAATCTTGCACTCTCTTCTTGCAGAGATTCCACAAGAATGTCTCTCATACAAAAGTTTGTCTCCTCATCAGGAAAAGGTACTCCTTTAAAATATTTATGTAAATAACAAGCATTTTATAGTCTTTCTAGTCACTCAAGCCATACTTGAGTTACGAGTTATTTTTATTACCAAAAAATAAACAAGCATAGGAGTACCTGGGTGGCTCAATTAGTTAAGCATCCCATTCTTGATTTCGGCTCTGGTCATGACCTCAGGGTCCTGAGATTGAGCCCTGAGTTCAGCACCATGCTTAGCAGGGAGTCTGCTTGAGATTCTCTCCTCCCCTGTGCTCCATCCCCCACTTGCTCTCTTGAATAAATAAATAAGGAAATAATGAAATCTTAAAGAAATAAACAGACATAGTATCTAATGATCTTGCATCTCCCAAGAATGAAAAAATTCAGCTTCACTTTTTATGTCCATTTAGCTTCTACAGTAAGGGAAATTGAATTAGCCTTATAAGGCATAACACTTGGAGATTGCACATGTAATACCATTTAGCTGATAAAAGATAAGAAACAGGTCATTTCATTTTTATTGTGGTTATTTTCTATACAATAGATTCACTGTCTATTTCTCCAGCTTATAGTTGAGCTTCCTTCCAATTAATTTATATTTAAATTAGGTAAATTGCTAAAAATTGTTGAATATTTAAAGCAAACTAACATCTCCACTAGCCAAACATTTTATTATAATTTTCTATATAGATTATTATATACTTCAGACCACATTATATGAAATTATGCTGATGTCTATGCCATCAATGTTGACTTTTCTGGTCATATATTTTTATTAGCAATCACTAATAAAGGAGTTATAATGCAACCCATTTTCATTTTTAGATTCTTTTTCAGAGAAACAATATTTTCTTTTTTTTTAGAAAATATTGTTTTTCTTATTTATTTGACGGAGAGATAGCACAAGTAGGCAGAGCGGCAGGCAGAGGGAGAGGGAGAAGCAGGCTCTCTGCTGAGCAGGGACCCTGATATGGGACTCGATCCCAGGACGCTGGGATCATGACCTGAACTGAAGGCAGCCGCTTAACCGACTGAGCCACTCAGGCGCCCCAAGAAACAATATTTTCATCCTGATTATGAACACCATATACTTCTATAAATATTCTTGAAGGTTGTTTTTCTTTCCTTTGACTTAATTAGGTATAATTATAGTATTATTCAATTAATTGTGGTTGATTTAATTTTATGGTGCAGCAATATCTCATTTGGATGAGAGATTTTTCCTGAGTGTTATGTTAGGGTAATCCCTTAATTAGCTTGTGATTTTATGCACCAGGTGGAATTTTCACATTTATTTCTGATTGTTATTAATATCTTCTTGATATTTTTATATAACTCCACTGTAAGTTATATATCCTACAAAGCCAAAAGTAAAAAACTGTCATCGTAATCTTTCTTTAGATATTTTCCAGAATGCCTAAGTGCAGACATAGGAGATATATTATTATAGAGCTTTATTCATTTTGGATCTTTCCTCAATAGCAGTTTAAATTCCATAAAAACAGAACACACATTAAAAGCTTTGTTTTTAAAAAATTCTTAGTGATGTATGTTCTGTTTTCACAAACAAAATGGACTTTTTAAAAAAAATTTTAAAAGCTCAGTGTTTCAAAATATCAAATTAAATAATGTATTGACCTGTTTTCACTAACATGAATCATTTTCCCCTCTGGTTGTATATTTTATACGAGAAATATTCCATAGTTACTGTTTTGTAGTATATAAGAACAGTGTTTACTACCACAAAGCAGTATCTACCCTGAGATATTTCAAGATTAAATTCTCTGAGCTATTCCTAAGACTACTGGGAAAACTTTGATTAGTCCAAATTGTTTCATCTTATTCCAAAACATGTTTTTATTTTAACGCTTAGAGATTATACAATGGTATATTTCATTATGGGATAAACTCATGATTTCTTCTCAAATACCAGAGTAGAAAACTCAACCAGTTGTGCACATAAAAAGATATCCTTCAATCAAGTCTTTCATTTGTATCACAAACCAAGACAACAGCAATAAAAAATAATCCATTTGGAACTCAGTTTGCTGATTTTAAAAAGTCAAGGGATTGGACTAAGTAACTCTGGTCACCTCTGTTTTAAAATCAGATAGCTTTAAAATCACATCTCACAAAAATAATAAAAAAGGAAAATGCTAATGTTTCTTAAAACTTTGTATGAAATATATTTGGAGTATTTTGAAATAGTAATAGCTTTTGTTCATTTAATAAAGTTCTTTGTAAGAACAAGGGTAACTTATTATAAGAAATCTTCATAATTTTGCCATGTTATACTTAGATATGAGTCAAGACTGAAGAAATAACAAAGCCTACAAGAAAAGACATTAAAGTGACAGCTAGTTGTTAATAGAAGCTTATAGGTGATACTCTTCTATAATGCATGCAGCGAAGGGTTTAAGATATTTCTAAAAAGCTAAAAAATGTTTATGAACCACATTCTGCCAAACAGATGTTTTATATTATAGATGTCTGCCTGCTTTACTCATTTAAAGAAAAACACTTTTATGGCTTTCAATATTGATTGGAAATGTAATGAAGTGTATATCCTCAGGTCTTTTAAGTAATAAAATGAGGTCATTGACAGAGGACATAATATCTTAGAGATCAATAATATGAGATTTAAGAGATACTGAATGAAAATAATATGTAAGTATGTTTACCTACTTTTTTTCAAGCCTGATCTACTATTTTACATTAAAAACATAATACACTAGTTACAAGTTTGAACTCCTGTATCATTATGATGTTAGTGATATTAATAATTGTACACACCCACCTTCAAGCAACACCTCCCATACCAGCTCCCAAAGATGGACTTTGGTGCAACCACTTCAAGAAGCTAACTATTGTTTGCATCTTAAGTGCTATGCATGAGATGTGGGAGAGACTGTATATTGTAATGTTGAAAGTATGTTTTCTGAAATTGTATAGCCTGGGTTGAAACACCAGGTCTGGAACTTTCTTCATGATTTTATCAAGTGGCTTAACTTGTTCTTTGTCACAATTCTCTCATCAGTAAAGTTAGAATAATAATAGTAGACATTTCAAAATGTTTTTGTGAAGATAAACATTATTTAATATATATGAAATACTTTGAACAGTAATTAACACATAAGTGTAGCTGAATCCCTATTAGTTCTCATAAAATGTACATGGGGAAGCTGAAGAAGTCATGGGGGGAAACTATCAGATACCCTGCTTGCAAATTCTAAGAATCAAGACCTAGTTTACAATAAGGCTTCCATGATGCCATATAAAAGTTTATGCTGAGCATAAATTAAACAGTATACAGGCCATTCTATCTGCTAGACTATACAATTCCCCTTACTATCCTAAGGATAAGGAGGTGTATAGAATTAACAATTTGATAAAGTTTTACAGACATAATAGACAACTTTGTTAAAAACAATACAACCTTAATGATTCCTTTCTTTAAAAAAAAAGTGAGTGACTAGTTTAGTGATCCCTCGTGATAAGAAATGTATATATACCGACTGATTACATATTTTATGATTAAGAATCATACTTTATTTATTATACTCTGTAGAAATTAGTGTTGGAATAATTGCCAGGCAAGAAATATTTGTTACATAGTAATTATTTACCCTCTAATTCCCTCTATTATTAATCTATAGAGTTTACATCCAAATTTGGGAAGCAGGAAATAGAAGGGAGTCATGAAAGCAAATGACAACAAATATGGAGATTTCAAGAACCAGCTTAACAACAGGACTCAGTCTCAACAGTGGTTTTAGCCACATAGGTTGTTTATATTAACTGTCAACTTACTTATTTAACAAATAACTATTTGGTAATTACTACCCGACACTATTTCAATGTACTTTTCAGACATCAAATCATTTAATCCTCAAATCAACCCTATTCAGTAGGTGCTCAAATCAACCTATATCTCCATGTGAGGATACTGAGGCATGAGAAGGCTATGTTACACCCTTGGGGTCACCAGCGTACCATGGGAGAACCAGGGTTTGAACACTGGGGGTTTGGTCCCTGTGTTCATGCTCTTCATCTCCATATTACGCTGCCTCATATGAAGAGTTGCTTCTTATTTTTCATCCACAATTATTTAAATAATTTGCTTTTCAAAATACAGATAATTAAACAATTAGTCAAGTTAAACTCTATACTTCAATCTGCCTTTAATTTGGCTGGGAGACCCAGTGACCAGTGCTAGGTTTAGGTTCAAACCATTGCCACCATCATCATCATCATCATTTTTCATAACATCTTAAGTGTATTTCACTTGGTCACATTCAAGAAAAGTTTTCAAGCATTCAGTGGCTGTCAGGCACCACTGAATTTCTTTGGTATATATTATCACCACATTGGGATTTTTTTTTTCTGAAGTCGTAGAGGAAATTCAAATAGGAGGCAACTCTGCAATCACTCCCAAAGAGCTATGTTAGGTGTTGAACTGCATTATATAACATTATGTAACACAAAATTTGCTCTTTCTGGTGCTCTCTTCAATAAGCTTGAAATAAAAATTACACCACTGTCCACCTGAACAAACACTCATAAGATGAGAAAGCTGTTTTCTCTAATGTGGAAGTAGGCTTAACATGGGAAAGTTGACGTGGATAGGAAAGTCTCGGTTACATTAATCCATAGTACAAACCAAGAATTACTCAAGAATGGTCCCTCTGTTTGATTTCATTATTCACTAATGGCTATCCAGGCTCAAATCACTGAATTCTGATCGTTAGTTACATAATATTTACCAATCTTAATGTGACTAGAAATACACAAGAGTCGTTGAGGAGTAGAAATAGTAAGACTTATAAGACATAAGAGCAGTAACGCCTGAGTAATTCACTGACTGAAACATTTTTTTATTCTTCCTTGAGACTCTTATCTATCTTATTTATCAAAGACACTTATTAGAATATTAATATAATCTATGAGTTAAGAATAAAATTAATTGTACAAGTGAAGCTGCTTTTTAACATTGTTGGCCAGACATGCTTATGTAGAAGAAAATTACTGAATGCATAAATATAATATTTAATTTATTACTGCAGTTAACTTTATAGACTCAAGTGTGATTGAGTTTCTTCTGCACACCACTCCTGCCTCTCTATTCTGATTAAGATATTAAGCACTGCCAGTTTTATTAGGTAAGCAAACACAATGTCAACCAAAGGGGGCCAATTATCAATAATAAGGTCAATAAACTTTAACTTTCCATAAGCTGTTGAAAAAAATTCTCTGACAGTTAACTTCAAGTGGAGTGCTGTGCTAAACATTGTTTAGAAACACCATAAGAATATGAAATCCAGGGGCTGTTAAGGAAATCTGAACAGTAACTTCTCAAAAGGCCTCTTTATTGCCTGTCTCTTAACCTGTTGCTCCCACTCAATCCATTATGTGTAATAGGTTCAAATTATTACATCATTATTTTTAAAGCATCATTTTCATTGTGCCTTCTTATTTTTGCATTTATAAACTAATTTGCATGTAATATGGATGACAATATTTTAAAAAACCAAACACGTATCTACAACCAAGCTGGAGAGAAATAATTACTGACAAAATATAAGCCCCTCTGTATATTTGTCTCTAATTTAATTCTTCATCCATAACAGACATAATCACTCTTCTGTTTGGCAAACCTCATTCCATGACATTTTATATACTGACATATATGGGTAAGTACCCACAATTAATATACGGAGTTTCTTTACACACTGATGTGTTAGAAGGCATAGTGTATATATTCTTTAACATTTGGTTTTGAGGTTGATCCATGATAATGTTTACATATTTAATTCATTTTAACCAGAAATTTATTCAATGGAATCCCATTTGCGATTATGCTTTTCATTTTCTTGGTGATATATAATATATGATAGTTACATCTAGGTAAATAGATATTATCAAATTACTATAATGAAATTTCTTATACAGGTTTCCCAGTGGCACAATTGTGAGTGTTCCTTTGGGGAACATACCTTGGAATAGAATTTCTGATCTTAAGACATTAGCATGTTTAGATTTCCTAGGCATCACCAAATCTCTTCCCAAAGCATTATATCAGCTTACACTTAAAAAAATTTTTTTTTGAAGTGATCTTTACACTCAATGTGGGGCTCGAACTCATGATGCCAAGATCAAGAGTTGCGTGCTCTGACTGAGCCAGCTGGGCACCCCCAGCTTACTCTTCTACTAGCAGTATAAATGTTTCCATTTTTCCACACTGACCCTTAAATTTGAAGTTGTGGGCTTTTATATTTTTGACAGTTGTTGATCCTGAAATGTAAACTAATTCCTGATTTATATTTACACATTTTAAATCTGAGAATTATGGAGTTTAAGAAGGCATTATGACTTATTAACATTGATAAGATCAATTCAAACTCTTAATCTCAAGGATTAAAAACTTTTGTCAGCAAGTCCTATACTGTTTATACAATTTCATTTTTCTAAACCAGTGATTCTCAGTGTGTGGTTCCTGATGAGCTGTATCAGCATCATCTGGAAACTGTTTAGAAATTCAAATGATGGGACTACCCTTGGCCTACTGAACCAGAAACTCTGGCGGTAAGAGCCCAGCGACATAATTTTAATCTAGGTGATTCCAATACACTCCAGAGTTCAAGAATCACTGATCTTGGCCATAGTAGTGCCTGGTCCTTCCTGCTACCTACCTCACTCACCCCTACACCCACTCCCTGTCATGACTACTCAAATGCTTTCTCCATATTATTCCATGAAAATTTTCTTACTTGTTTGACTGATTTATATGTCCTATTAAGTTGAAAACTTTGCTGAACACCGAAACATTTGAATTTAGCTGAAACAGAGTAAATTTGCTCAATATTCCAGCCATATGATTTTTTTAATCTCCAAATGTAAAATTACTATTTCACATTTCTGGGCCTTCTTTTTTTCTTTCTTTTTTCTTTCTTCTCCTCCTCCCCCTCTTCCCCCTCCCCCTTCTTCTCTCCCTCCTCCTCCTCCTCCTCCTCCTCCTTTTTTTTCTTAATGTTTTGCTCCTTGTATTCCAGAAGAAATCCAGTATCTCACCAGATCTCTATGGAGACTCTATGCAGGAAAGAAGCACTGTTCTCTCCTTCACTCCACTGCCATGCCTCATACATGTCACTACTCTGAAAGCATGATACAGGTTTGCCACTGTGGTGTGTTTCCATGTCTTTCTTCCCATCCAGACTGCAACTTCTTTGCTTTGGTATCTCCCTAACCTGATGCATAGCAAATGATTCCACTGACACGAGTTCAACGAGTGACAACATATTCCACTCAACATTTACCGAGTATGCATATGGATCAGATTCTTTTCTAAGTACTAGAGAGATGCAAAGGAGACCAAAACCTAGGCCCTGTCTGTGAATTGTTCATAGAATTTATCCTTCAGAGAAGTCTTCTTTGAAATTTCCATGTTACAACATTCATTTATTGTGTAAGTATTCTGGAGTTCCCAATCCAGAAACTTCTGAGTGCTACCCTGATACGCACCACAATATTTTATTTATTTCACAGATGTCAAGCTTATTTCTCTCAAGTGGATTTGAAGCCACTTAAAAATAAAAGTTGTGCTTCAACTTACTGTATCACCTCTTTATAAGGCCTACCACAGTTTGGGGCCCAACTGCTATTTAATAATTTTACCTCAATTTTTATGAGCTACAGCTTCACTGTGAAAGGAAAAAAAAGCATGGAATTATATTAAATTCTCTTTTGATGCAGTTACAGGTTGAAGACATATCTCTGTCCATTGATTTGATAAATTGAGGCAGTTTTGTATGTATGCAACAGCTTTGGAAATAAAGCAAAAATATAATTTTGTACCCTTTATCTGCCTTTAGAGACAATAATTTGATTCACACAAACTGTTTTTTATATCTTCCAGAATTGAAACAAAAAGAAAATGTTTTTTCCCCATCTGATTTTCTTCCAGAATCTTTACTACAAAAGACAATTTTCTCCAAATTTCATACTTTAGTGCCTACACCACTACGTGCTTATTGTCTGTAATTACAAATGATACTATTATCAGTACTGTTTCTCTTGACTACTTAGCTAGTTCTGAACTCCCACCTTAGGTTGTAACAGAGACATCACATGAAAGTATAATGTCTTATGATTAACATAGTGCTTTCCACTGTGGATTAGTATTCTGTCTTATTTATTATTATACCTCTTAATCTGACGCATAGAGTAAATCAGTCTACAAGAGGTGTTGGCTGGGTCTCATTGGATTGATAGATGACATAATCTCCTTCATTTCTTACACTAACCTAATCTCCCCTTTATTCGACAGGTAAGAACACAGAAGCTTTGGAAAGTTAGGAAGCCAAGACAGGATAATACAGGAAGCAGCTGACCAGATTTCTAGTCTGTGTTTAGTGAGATGCAGCCTCACCAAATGCAGGAGAATGACACTAGGTTTACCTGCTAATGGTCAGGGATATCAGGACATTCGCAATTTTTAAAAAACCAGAGGGTAGATGATTAGTGCATTCTTTCAACTGCATTTCTGAACGTGATTTGTAGCATGTGAGTCAAACGGCCTGGGTAGGGAGAGATAAACCCTCAAGGCTGCAGCAGATAGAAGGAGACTTTGTGCTCATTTAGACGTGTGGCAGGGCGATTCCACCTGGGGGGCTGGCAACAGATTGTGGAAAATGTGACACCTCCGCACCGTCGGCTCTGGACTGCAAATCTGAATGTTCTCCATTAAAGTACTGAAACCCCGCTGCTTTTCAAACATTAGAAGCTTCACTGTTCCTTTGCAACAGCATGTCTGAAGCTGGGAAAACATTCAGTGAGCTGCTACAAATCAGGAAGTGAACTTTTAAAAGTCTTGATCTGTGGTTGCAAAGGTTTGTTTGAAACAGTGAGAGTGAGGGTAACTTCATAGCGTCGTGTCATGTTGAAGAGCTTACCGGCTGAGGGGAAAACGGCATATATCTGCAGAAGTGAAAGCAGTGTGGTACCTGTTTTTCTAACCGATATGATGTGCTTTCAAGGGGATGAAACTGCCATTGATCCAAAGTGTTCCGGGGTGGGGGGAGGAAGAAACAATGAAAGATGTGAGTTGATGTGGAAGCAGTGGGAGAGCAAAGAAGCTTGGGGGTAGGAGTATGTCTTTAAAAGGACTGCTGTTAAAGCTTTCTATAGTGTGTGAAACGTGATATCAAAATAGAGTAAAGCCAGACCCCTGTACTGAACCAAATATAGGGAAGGGAAAGCTTTATTAGCTTTATTAAAAGAGTCACTCTCGCATATGCCAAGAACTCCCTGAATATAGTATTTTATCTTGTAAAGTTATCACTGTCATCCACAATACTCCACAGAAAGATGTTGCAATCATAACAAGAGTTTTACTATCAGGTCTGTTTTTTTTTTTCTTTCTTTCTTTCTTTTTTTTTTTTAATCTAATTTGAATTATGATTAAATGATAAAGATAATAGCTGTGAGGTTAACTACATGTAATTTACACTGGTTAATTGTAAAATGATTTACGTTATTCATATAACAGGTGCTCAGATTAATCTGTTGTTGCTGGTAATAGGCTTCAAAAAGGATATGAAAAATTTATTTGTTCTGCACTTTGTATCGTCTTGTTAGTTCTCTGACATAGGCTTGGAATGGACCTGTCTACATGAGATCATCTGTTTGATGGAGGGGAGGACAGATTTTTTTTTTGCCGCACCCAGACTGCAAGGCGTCTATCAACAATTTCCAGGAAAGAAGGCATAAGTCTCCCCTGAAAACCTATTAGATTGCTCCTAATCTCACATCAGTATATGGTCAAACATCTCTTGTCTACAAATCTGTAGTCCAGGAATGTTTCATCAATATTAACATCAATGATTATAAGCATCCCTAATCCCACTGGCTAAAATGTAAACTCATCTCCAGATGGCTGGCAGCTTAAGACATCCTTGGTATAATAGCCCCTTTTATATTTAGGACTTTTAATTGTCCTTGGCAAAGAATATCATATAATGTAATGGATGAAAAGATGGTACAGATTGTCAAACAGCAGTATAGCATGCATAAGGGTTGGTTTTCTTTTACTGATTGTGGAAGTGCTTTAGTCCATTCATAATCTCTCTCCATCTATGTAATGGCCAGTGGCATTAAGTTTAGAAATAACTAACAGGGGTTGAAGTACAGTCTTCTCTTTGGAAGTGACTTTTATCTTTTTTTTTTAAAAGATTTTATTTATTGATTTATTTAGAGAGAGAGAGAGCACAAGTGCATGCAAATGGAGGAAGGGGCAGAGGGAGAGAGAGAGAGAGAAAATCTTAAGCTGACTCCATGCTGAGCACGGCGCCCCACACAGGGTTTGATCCCATGAACTGAGATCGTGACCTGAGCCAAAAATCAAAAGTTAGGTGCTTAAATGATTGAGTCATCCAGGCACCCCTGGGAGTAGTTTTATCTTAATTAGCATGTGGCCATTCAAGCTACCTAAGTAAAATATACATATACTTTTAGGAGAAAAGGGTCTCACCATTTTGTTTTTAGTCGACATTAATGATTAGGATAGGTATTTAGACAGCAAGATGTGGAAGAAAGAGAACTAATGATTTGAAGCTCTGTACCTTCTGCTTCTGACCAGCTATGTGACAATGTTATTAGTAGCATAGTGGAGAGACCTAAGCTGCACAGTACTGCATAAGAAGGGTATGCTTACCTGAGTAAGTTGACACTGAGCATCAGAACTTCAATCTAATAATGAGTATGGGCTCACTTTGTCCATGCACTGCCTATATATTTCAATATCTAGAGCCTTTTTAAAAAAGTCTTGGAAGTCCATGAAGGTGACTAAAGTGTTTTTTGAGTGACTGAACTTGATTTTTGGAAATAAATAAATATATATATAGTTATTAATAATTATATATAATTATATTTATATAGATATTAGACTATAAAAATAGAGAGAGGGATTATGATGTTAATGTCACTTCCATCAGATAGAAAACTATTGATAATTATTTTTGTGAACTTTGCATTTTTCTTATTAATGAACCTAAAAGGATTCTCTTTGGAGGGCCCCACATTATTCTGTTCCTAACTACCATGGTTAGAAAATCTATTTATTATTTTAGAACTCTCCATTAATCACAGAAAGTTTTATGCATTATCTCATGAAGTCTTTGTTTCTGAATTTTGATTAGTTGATTTCTATAAGAAGCATTTCCTTCCTCTACCATGCCCTTCTTACTATTGGTGTTTCTTGTTAATAGAAATGCTTAAATTTTGTGGTGGCTCATAGTCTCTTTTTAAACTGAGCTTGGACTTTCTGTCAAGTATTTATATTTTTCTTCCCATTGTGTTTTTAGGCACTATGGCAATGACTAAGGGTGTTTAAAGGTGTCTTTGTGGAAAGGATCACTTTCTTTTCTTGGAGTCCTAGCTGAACATAACTTTCTTAATAGTATAAATATTAACACATATTCTGCCCCCATTAAGAGTTCTTTATCACCTCTATGCAAGAAGAAAGTCTAACACCCTGTACATTTAGTAAGTGTTAAACAAATGCCAGTTTATTCCTTTGATAAATGTACCTAACCTCTAAAGGGCTACATTTTTTATCTGCTTCTGAGGGCAATTTCATTAGGCTCATTGTAATCTGAGAGAGAATGGTACTCAACATCTATGTCATATGAGCTGAAACACTCCTACTAGAATAATTCATATTTCCTAGAAGTGACTACCATGATCCTGCATGTTGTGTCAGGGTGATACTAATCAGTAAGTTTTACTTTCTTCTCACCATATGACTATCCCTATTCATACAACATTGTGGCAAGAAAAAGTAGAGTTTGGGAATATCCACTGATGAGAAACTTACTAAATAAAGTACGGTGCATAATCACAACTGAATATAATATAACAACAGAAACAAATAAAACAGATCATCAAGAAACAATAGAGATGTTGTATAAATTGTTTTTAAAGCATCCAAAGACTGTGTTTAGTATTATTTTCACTAATCAGGAAGAGGAAAGCAGGGGAGAATAGTGGAGGAATACATAGATACTAAATACTGAAAATGTTCTACGGCATGCACTGAGAAAGGAGTTCTAGAAATCCATAATACTGTTATACATATGCCCTACATGAATATTAAATATTCTTTTTACATGTATATGTCACTAAAATAAAATAAGCATATAAGTAAAAAAAGAATAAGAAGTGTTTCTTCAGTAATATATGCAAGACAAGATTCTATCAGGGCACTGATTTTATAATACCTGATATGCCATCTACTGAGTTAAAATTGGTTCTTAAGAGTAGATACCTGTATGGCATCAGAAAATGCTCACAGTAGTAGTTCGGTTCTCTTCGGGTAGCTCTATATTTTAATTCGCCTGAATTGTTATTTTAACACTCAGAATTTTTAAAGGGTAATGCATGTAATGAGCACCGTGCATGCTCTATCAGTCAGCTACACAGGACTGCTGTGTAACAAGCCATGCAAAATTCAATGGCTTTCAAAACCAATCATTTATTTTCAGTTGCATGCATCAACTAGAAAAGCTCTGCTTCAGTCTGCAAGGCTGTGAGTTAGGGGACTCTGTTCTGTGTGTCATTGGTGGGGGGGTGGTGAAAGGAACCTGAGTTGAAGGGTTATAAGAGTATATTCTCTTGGCAACAGCAAAAATACAAGAGAGGAAGCCAAACTGTACAAGAACCTGTAAGCCTCCATCTGCATCACACCTGCTAATGTTAGCCAAGGTAAATTACATGGCCAAGCTCAGAGTCAAAAGGTGGGAAGGTGAACTTGAATGTAGATTTATACGATGACTCTGGGGGAATATAAAATCAGGACCTGTAACTCAATCTATCACACAAATGTACTAAGTCAAATCAGTTGTTCTATTTTGTTTCATATTGTTTCATATTGTTCTAGTTGTTTCCTCTACTCAGACCCACTATTCGCCCTTCTATGATATGCTGTGCCCCATGATGCTGATTTCTAGGGACTACCTATTGTGGTGCATTAGGCTTGTCTGCTCACCAGCTTCATGGAATGGCCAAGAGAAACTAGTAGTGGAAGACTGGAGGTCAGTAGAAATAAAACTTGGGAATTTCTTTGGGAATTGATATGTGGGAATTTCTTCCTACGTATCAATGTATCAATGTATGTCAATGTATATCAATAGCTAATTACCATATGTATAGTATGGATATGTCCTTACAAATCGTAAATTCCTTCTCACTATAATGTGGTAATTTGTGCTAAAGATAAAGAAAAATCAGGATGGTCAGGCTTTTTTATTATGCTATATGGTCACTCTTTTTATAACTGTTTGGATACGAATATATATATATATATATAACTGTTTGGATACTAGAACTCTCTAGATTCCATATTATGTGCTCAGTATAAAATATAACATATTTTTAAGTGTAGGGAAGTTCTCTTCTTTGGTGACATTGCATTCTGTGCATCTATTTTTGGTTCACTTCTCTAATTTCTTTTTCCTAAGGAGAGAACCCCCCTTTTTTTTTCTAAGACTGAATTTGGGTACCTGCTCTTATTTTAGCAAATTCAAGTCTTTAATTTAACTAAGACACACATCCCAACATGTCCCAACCCGCTATAACTGGTCAGAATTCCAATTTGCCCCAAGACCAAAGATACTACAGGATTACTTCTCAGTGTCTTCTCTAGCTTAGTACAGACTTTACCCACCTGTTTGCAGCCCAGTGTCCAGTACCCACCCCACAGTGAGACCTTCATCTTCCATAGGTTCTCTCATAATTTTTTTCTTTTTTAAAATTAAATCCTACTGAAAGGAATCCCTTGACTATCTTTTCTTGCCATGTTTCTGATTTAACTAGGTTTCTGAAAGCAAAATTTTTTTAGGATACGATTTTATTAATTTATTTGAGAGAAGGGGTGCACAGAGAAAGAGGTAGAAACAGACTCCCCATGAGCAGGGAGCCTGCCAAGGGGCTCGATTCCAGGACCCTGAGACTATGACCCAAGGCTAAGGCAGACACTTAAATGACTAAGCCACCCACGCACTCCTGAAAACTTAAAATAATCTTCCTCTAGGAAAAAATAAATTCTGATTTCCCCTTTCAAACCTTCATCTTTGCTACTGTCATAATTCAAAGGTATGAGTTGAAGAGGTGGGTGCACCAAAGTTACATACTAATTGTGGATATGTTGAAGAACACATGATGAAGATGGAAAATCAAATTTTAGAGAGATAATTAAGTTGAGGCACAAATCATAGGAAAGAGAAAAAGATAAAGAAGGTACCAAAGCAGAAAAGCGGTTCAGTTATTAAACAGAGCACTGTAAGCCCAGCACACACACACACACACACACACACACACACACACACACAAATGTACTCTACTCAAAACATGTGTGTGGTGAAAAGCCAGGGGTATATGGCTAATAGCAGATTTACATAACTTCAAGATGACTTATAGTGAACTAACTCTAGGAACAAGCTTCAAGGCTCAGAGACAAAAACAACACTATTTCTGCAGTAAGATAATGAAAAAAATATATCAGCATTAAATGTGCTTGGGAAAGTAAGGAGAACTGCAAAGAAGACTGGTGGCTTAAATTCCATTACCAAGAGGATCTTTATTTTTACTGAAAGGTTAAAAATGACCTGGAAAAGAATGAACAAAATTTATGCTAATGGAGTAACATTTCAGTGTTATTCCTCATACATAATCTGACTGTATGCAATTTAGATCCCATTTGCATTCAAAGTATTGTTTTCTTATAATACCTGCCAGCAAGTACTGTGATGGGTAGATGGCACTGGTGTCACAAAAGTCTCCGACAAGCCCCTATTATCAGCATCTTCCTGAACAATGATTATTAAAGAAAGGACCCCAGGAGCTCTGCGTTCACAGTCACTGAAGAAGAAATACTTCCTGATTTAGATACGGTTTCAACATTGGAATTGAGAGACATGTGTTTTTCAGTCTGAGCTAATAGGATCTGCTGATGCACAGCTTGTTATCAATATCCATTGAACAATAAAAAGTCTCTAGTTGTTATTTCAAATTTAGAACACTTACAGTTGCTTCCATCTGGTTGCTATAACTTGTTCACCCAAGCACAATTTCTGCTTCTTTCACATTCAATACAATCTCCAGGGTTAGAGTCTAAATTCTGTTTGTCAGTATGTTAAATCCCAGTCTATCTCCTTATTCAATTCTTTAAAATCTTGTGTATTTTCAAATGACTGGCTTTATAACTCTTTTTTATTCTTTTTTTTTGCCTTATACATTAATCATTTCTGTCATACTGAGATTTTTTCTTCTTCATAGAATTTGGCTGGTGAAAAATCTTATGAAAATAAAATTATTCTTTCTCCTCCTGTTTTCATTAACTTTTATTTAAATCATTATTATTTGTATTTCTGGTCTATTTCTAAGTTTATAAGGTTGTGTAGCTATTTGTTATATATATAATTATGTATATATATGAAATAAATATATATGTATATATAGATTATATATATACACACATATACATACATGGCATATATATATGCATGCACATATGAAAAGTTGAAGCTACGGTCATCATTATCAACAGTAAATGTAGAAGGATCCTAATTTTACCATTTATTTCCATTTTTGTAGTTATTTGTTTCAAATGAAAATTTTTCAGGTCTTTATTTTTTTCTAGTTTGGAAACTTGAAAAATTTTTTGCTTTTCTCAGAATTTGCTAACAGTGGGAAGGATACTTCTGCTTATGGAATAGAACTTTTCCCAGAGTTTTTTCCACTCCAGACTGATAGAATTTCATGAAATTTGTTTTCCTCTTTATAAATGAGACATAAAGGATCAAGCATTCAGTTAAATAATTTGTCTCCAGGCCACATAATGAGTTTTATGGATTCCAAAGTCTAGAATCAACCCATTAAGGCAGATCACTATACTTCAATAATTTGATTTTCCAAGATTATCTAGTTATACCCAGGGAAATAAATCCCTGGATTCTGAATATATGTGATTAAAAGAATATTTTCTTGTTTAAGAGGAGTTGCTAGAAGGAATTTTTTTCTCAGTCTTTTATAGAAAATTCTGATATTTAATGCTACCTCTTATCTTCAGATCAAAGCAGGAAAAAAATAGTGGGAGACAGTCATAGCCAAAGAGGGAGTTGAGTGCCATGGTGTCTAAGTACTCTAGCTACCAGTGGACAAGGAGGTGAAAAGGAAAAGGGAAAGGAGAAGGAAAAGGAAAGGAAGGAAAGGAAAATAAAGAAAAGGAAAGGAAAACAAGAGAGAAGAGAAGAGAGAAGAGGAGGGTGAAGAGGGGAGGTGAGAGGAGGGGAGGGGAGGGGAAAGGGGAGGGTAAGGGAAGAGAGGAAGAAAGGGAGGAGGAGAGGAAGAAAGGAAGGAAGGAAAAAAAAAGAAGGAAAGAAAGAAACATTGATTCTTTTGGTCCAATAAGGGGACAGATATTTTATTGCTTCAGGCTATCCCTGAGTGAGAGCCATGAGAGTCTATGTATTTGTAAGTTTAGTTCTCCTCAGGGTGATCATGAATTCAGGTGTTGGGTGGCTCAGGCATGAATTAACCCACTAATCACACTTCTATATTTCAAATACAGTACAAATGTCTAAATTTAAGCTTTACTATATCATAAATTTAAAGTCTATAGGTTTCAATTAGTTTAAAATATTTTGTCTGGCAGTTACAAAGTGTTACAGAATGATATTTGCTAGAGTGATAATGAAGATAATTCCAAGCTCTTGTAGTACCTAGAATGTGCCATGCAGCAGTATGAATATGTAAAGCATTGTGCTTGAGGCTTATACTCTGTGTTTCTTTGTAAAAAGGTAACTTTATGCTCACCCTTTCTAATGATTCTCCTAAGAACTGGAAGAAGAAGAATGGTTAGCAACAAGCTTCCTTAAGAGGGAATTTGAGAATGACTTGGATTAATTTTTAAACATTATGGTTCACTTCCGAGAAGATGTTTATATATACTCTGCAAAAGTATGCCACTATATATTGGTAATTATATTAGTTTCCTACTGCTTCTGTAACAAATCACCATAAAACTTAGCAGCTTAAAACACCTTAAATTCACTATGTTACAGTTCTGAAGGCCAGAAGTTTCAAATCAGCCTTACTGTACTGAAATGGAGGTGTTGCAGTCTGGTTCCTTTTGGAGGCTCCTAGAAAGAATTCATTCCTTTCCTTTTCTGGATTGTGTAATCCCCTATATTCTTTGGTTCATGGCTCCCTTCCAGCAATGGGATTGCTCAGATGCCTGTTTATGTATGATGCCTTTCCACATGTACAACAGGCAGAATAGGCTTAGTGTCCTCTCTATACTCCAACAGAATGTTCTTTATACGTTCCACCATATAAGCAGTCATATATGTATGGTAAATATGTATCACAGGTCTTTTTTACTGATGTACAGTCTTCAACATCAGAGACCATGCTTTCTTTCAAATCATCAGTGCTTAGCAAAATGTCTATGATACAGTAGGTACTCATTTAATGGATGTTTACTGATGGTTTAAAAAAACTAAAATTATATCTGCCAGATGAAATTTCAGAACTTCCTGTGAAGGGCAGATAAACACCAAGAGAAATCAGTTCAAATTTCCTAGGGAAATTTGCTTTGGGTTATATGGATATTGATGCTTCAAGATAAATAAAATTATTCTCCCATAATCCAACTTAAAAGAAATAAAGAAAATATAACAGACATCTAACTGTTCATTCAAATTTGTCTCATAATTTTGTCTATTAACCAAGAATAATAGCAATTTAAAAATTTCCCTATCTCATTCTTTTTTTTTACAAAATTTATTTATTCACTTTAGAGAGAGAGCAGGGATAGGGGCAGAGGGGAAGAGAGAAAAAGAGAGAGAGGGAGAGAGAAGCAGACTCCCTGTTGAGCATGGAGCCTAACTCTGGGCTCCATCCCAAACCTGAGATCATGACCTGAGTTGAAATTAAGAGTCAGATGCCCAACCAAATGGAGTCACAGAGGCACCCCTCCTTATTTCATTCTTAACTAGCAAACAAAATATAGAAATTTTTTATTTGATTAAAGTCTACATTTATTCACCAGTGAAATATGATTTTTATATTTAATTAGAGCCTAGTATATTAATCTCTAAATTATTTTATCCTAGCATCTTTCTAAAAGAAACAATAAAGAAGCATCATATACATAAACACTATTGAGCATTTGTTAGAAAAATATAACTCTTAATGATATTTCAAAGAATGAAATCTGTCTGCCAAGTAAGTGTCAGGCTCTCCAGAGAATTAAGGCAGCAGAGATAACAGATTCTCGCAGTCATATCAGAGCTATCTCCACAATGAGACAGCCTCTTAATTTATAGCTGGATTATGGCATTTTCCTTCAGTTTGGAAAATGCCTCATTGGATCATTCAAGCAAGAAAAACTAAGTAACAAGTTGCATCTTCTTTGACATTTATTGAGAATTCTCAGCTCAAATTTATGGAATGTGGGAGTTAGCAAAAGAAAAGAGCTTTGTCAAACTCGACCGCAATTTGGTGAAGTCAGGAGAAAGTGGAAATTTATCTGTCTCTTTGATCTTTTTTCTATTC
Organism: Meles meles; assembly: GCF_922984935.1. Taxonomy (NCBI): domain Eukaryota; kingdom Metazoa; phylum Chordata; class Mammalia; order Carnivora; family Mustelidae; genus Meles; species Meles meles. The sequence continues at coordinate 33,883,317 of NC_060072.1, forward strand.
ATGTCAAAATACCACTTCTGTCTAACTAAGGAAACTTTGTCACTTTTATAATTCATTCAACTTGAAATGTAACAGAAAATCTTGACATAACATAATTTAGTTTTATTTCCACAGTTCTCTCCTGGGAACAATTTTATCTAATCAAAATTAATCCATAAATTTGTCTCAGAATCAGAAAGATTGATTGCTAATTGGTAACACACAGGAAACATTGAGACTGTTTTTTTTTTTTTAATTTGTTCATTTGTTCCTGAATTAACCTTGATTTGGGGCAGCAATATGGGAGAGTCAGGAAGAATATAAATTTAAAAATATATACATTTAAAACACACTACTATCTTGGGTAGTTTAAAATATCTATACCATGATTTTTTTTCCATCTGAAAATAGAGAAGCTCATTGTATAAGCTCATAAATCCTCCCCCTACTGCTTAGATAGGATGCCAAGGGTTTTCTGCACCATGATAGTTCTAAAACAAAACCACAAGCCTAGAAGCACCACTACTTATTTTTCCCCTTTCAAACTAGATATAATTTTCATCGATTAAGCAATCATCTACTCTCTCTTTAGCCTTATACTTTATTTCAGAATTTGCAAAACAGTAGACTCTTAGTTCATAGAACACAATGTACTACTTTTGACAATGACACCAAGAACAATCTACAGATAAATGTGAAACTTCTCCATGGAAACACAGTAGCCTGCGTAAGTATTTATTTTTCAAGGGACATATAACATAGAGAAAAATGGCCAAAAATAGGAACATTTGAGAATAGAGAAAAATTATAATCAGCACTAAATGTGGAAGATATTATTTCTCCTTAAAGGATCTAGTAAATCTCAAGCAGTAGAGGAGGACATTCCAGGGTACAGCACATTTACCTGCATCTAGTGTCTCACTAGTCTATAAAACTGTGTGATAACAATTAAGAATAGAAACTAAGGTCCAACAAGAAATTGAGAAAGCAAAAATCTTATAACTTGAAGGAATATTGATAGAAGACTGACAAAGTTTGCATTATTGTTTGAGTAAGTGACCAGTGGGCCATATATTAATTCATAACAAATAATTTTGATTCCTTACCATTTGTCAGTCACTAAAAATTATATCTTAATTGTTGGAGCAATATAAACACTGAGCAAAAACCTATGCAGTCACTTTCTCATTCAGCGTCATATTCAGAGAAGCAAGACAAATACAATTCAAATGAATATGTTTTTTAAGAGCATATGACAAAGGAAAATGACTGGTACTGGTGTGGGAGAGTTGGCTTCCCTTTAGCTGAGATCTGAAGAATGGTTTAGGTTGAACAGAGCGAGGTGGATTGTGGTAAGGATAGTTGCACTAGGCAGAAGAACAAACAAAGGCAATTGTTCTGTGAATAGACAGTGTGAGTTTTAAAAAAGTTAAAGTGGACCACCAGAGCATAGAGAGTGAAGTATACAGGGGTATAGGAGGTTTAAGATGGTGACATGGTTTCACTATGCACAGTCTCCCAGATTAAGTTATGGAAAAGGAGTTGTTCTGTATTCTAAGAGCAATTTGAAGTCATTGTTTTGTTTTAGGCAAGAGTATGAAACACAATCATACTGCAGTTGGAAATACCACTGAAGCTCTGATGAAGTGAGTTTGGGCAAGACCATTAAAAAGCTAGTTCGGTATTGTAGAAAAGAGCAGAGCATAAAGGCAACCATGGAGAAAAACAGAAACCTATATATTCAGGGGATATTTAAGAAATCAAAGTGATTGATAGGATGTAGTGAAAAATAAGACAAGAGGGATGAGGGAAGGGAAGTGTCAAGGATGATTGGATTAATGGATTTGTGCCATTAACTGACACAGGAGGCAATGGAAAAAGAGACAATGAATTCAACATGGGGTATTTTTTCATTTGAGGTGCATTTGAGATATCCAGATGAAGCTGTCAAGTAGGCAGCTGGATCAAAACAGTACTTGCACATGTTATCAAATCAAATATAGAGAAGCACATGGTTAAAAGCAGCAATTTTCAATTCTCCTCTTTCCTTCTCCTTGAGTAACCTCTTAGCCATTTCTTTTTTTTTTATTTTAATTAATAAATTCTGGTAGTTTACCTGTGACTCCAGAAAATGAGCTTCTATTTTTTTTTTCTTAATTTATCAACTTTAGTTACCATCAACTCACAACAGAGGTAAAAGACCCTTTGAACAAAAAGGAACAAACTATCATTTGGGGCATATAATCTACTCTTACAAGTTTCATGTATTCTAATTAGTAGTATTTACATTGCATTTTTGTCTATATTAGTCATGAGTAAAGCTTTTATAATAATAATAATACTTGAGCTGAATACTATGCTCTACACTTTACACAAATTTTGAGTAGGTTATATAGTGTTATTTAGCAACCTCCAAATCTTGGTGACTTAAACCAACAAAGATTGATTTCTTGCTCCTTCTATATGGTCACCATTTTCTGGTTGAGATCTCTGTTCATGTTATTCTGATGCTCAAATGTAGGCTAATGGAGAAGGCACTGTAACACTGAGTGTGGCAATTTACACACAAGCTCTTAAAGCTTTCAAAGGAAGTGTGATACATCACTTCTACTTACTGCCCAAAACAAGACAGAAGTCCCAGCTAACTTAAAGGGAACTGGTACAATCCCACCATGAACAGCAGAAGATAATTGGAATTATTTAGTTGTCAGCATTACTACAAATTATAAATTGGACTTTTACTATTCCTATTTTGTAGATTTAAAAAAATGATATTTTATAACATTCCCAAACTGGAATATGTGGCCAGCAACGTGACTTCATTCACCTCCCTAAGAGAATATGAACTGAATCTGAAAATATCACTGAATCCCCAGACACCTGACATACCTAATCCTCAATTAACTCATAAACAAAATTGGAACACTTGCGATGATTGCAGCTGATGGCTCTGATTCCAGTCATCAATCAATGAAATGGCAAGTTTTGGTCATTACTCACTGAACAAATTTTAAATACATAAGGAATCGAGAAAGATACTTGAGAATAATTATTCATCTGCTAAACCACAAAATCCCATCAAGCTTAATATAGAGTGTGATTTTGACTCAGTGATAAGCTATTAAGGTCAATCATTCTATTAATCAATTTGAGGATTTTTACAATAACTTATATGATTAGTCACTATGACATCAGTATTTATTTTCTGGTTACATGGAATTTGTTACCTCCAAGATATAGAAAGAAAAAGGAAATAAACAGACATGGATTTTTTAAAAATTCGTAGTCGATTAGGATGGCCTATTGTGTATTCCTTCCAAGGTAAACATATGTTTTCTTTCTTTCATTATTATATGGAATTCCAATAAAAATAAATTTAAATTCACTAGAGTGATATCCAAAAACTATTTCCTATAAAAGCCATCAATCCTTTCATTTCTAGTAATGTTCTACACACCTTATAAATCCTAAATTGATTCAATTTTGAATTGAATCACAGGACCCAATATGCTTCAAAATTAAGTATACCAGAGAATGACTTTTTATCAATTCCAGAACTAGGGTTCCCTCAAGGAAAATAGAGCATTAGACTTTTGTAGAGGATGCATATGTATATTTTGTACATGGCAGTAATTTTAGGATGGCAGGTGTGAAAGAATAAGAAAATATAAATAATATACTTTCTTATGTTTTATAAACCAAAGTGAGGACTTGTATCTTGTGAATTTGCATAACTTCGATTAGTCATGAATTTTTGTGATGCATCATAATAACTCAAAATTCTAACAAGGAGTTTCTTTAATCTGATTAGATTTAAACTTTATGAACAATTTCCTTAATCACTCAACCATATTTTCTCAAACATTTAGTCACTTAATATAAGATCTAAATCAAGTTTGTAGTTTTAAGACTATTGTGTGAAAAAAAAGTTTAATGTTTGAGGTAGATATATAAGTTAGAAGTAAAAATATGATTTGGAGAAGGACATTTTAATTTACTGAAATTCTTTTCCTTTGATTTTTGTCTCTTATTCCCTACCACCTATTCTTAATTTCCCATTCTCTCATGTTTAGTCTTTAAAGTTCATGATGAGTGGGTCTTCATGAATAAAAATGGGGAAAATAACCAGAAATTATCAATTTGTGAAATAGAAATCAGTTCATGCAGTACCTTCAAAGTAACTTTACCGTCTATTATGTATTCAGTGGTATTCTAAGCACTAGTGGATCAAAAGTAAACAACATCTAACATTCTCCTCAACGTTATATTCTAGTAAAAGTAACACATGAGGAAAGAACTGAAGGAGGTGTGGGGATGAGATGTACTGCTATCTTGGTAAGGGGAAAAAGGGAACTGCAAATGCAGAATTTTTAAGACAGGAGCCTACTTGATGATTATGATAAAAAGTGAAAAAGCCACTTCAGTATAATAGAATGAGCAAGACGAGAGTAGGAGGAGATGATGTCAGAGAAGACACTGGTAAGGCAAGAAAAAGGACAGACCACGTGAGGTGAAGCTTTTATTTTTTTATTTTATTTATTTTTAATTTCTAAGTTCTTTGACATTTCTCCATGTAGCAGTGGACTCTATATCCCCTCCTCTTAAATGTAAGTAGACTTACAACTCTTGACCAACAGAGTATGGAAGAAGTGGTATATTACTCCTGAGGGTAAGTCATAAAAAGGCATGGAGCTTCCTTCTGGTCTCTTGACATTTATTTTCTGGATTTCGACTTGGTGGATCCCAACTGCCTTGCAATGAGAAGCCCAAACCACATAGAGAGGCCACAAAAGGAGCCTCTGGTTGGTAAACCAAGCTAAGTCCTACTTTGAGTCATCTCAGCACAAAATGGAATGAGGATTTTGGTTAGTCTTTGAAAGCTGTTAATGTGCTTTGCCCTTAAGAGGAATATAAAGACTTCATAACCAGAGTACAGGTTGTGAAACTTTAAAAAGATCTGCAATTAGCTACATTCTTCCCTTTGAGATGTGCTGGCCCTGTCCCTTGAACAGAGGCAGGGTTGTATTTGACCAAGAGAATATGAAGGAAATGATGCTCTATTACTTCCATAGCTAAATTTTTAAGGGCCATGCAGCTTCTCCCTGAGTCATTTGGTATATTCATTCTCCAGATGCTTTCTTTTGAAATACTACCTATTGGAAACCAGCCACTACATTCAGGGAGCTCAAGCCACATGGAAAGGCCATAAGGAGGGGTCCTGGTTCACAATCTAAGCTGGACCCAGCTCTTAAGTCATCCTCTTCTAGGCACTGGAAATGTGGGTAAAAATGCCTCTAAATGATTCCAGATATCCTCAATGCCCTCAGCTATTCAAGGCTTCCTGGCTAAGGTTCAAGACACTAAAGAACAGGAACTAGTCATTACCACTATGCCTTGACAGAATCCCTGACCCCAATGATATGTACTTGTTATTGTTTCCCATTACTAAACCTCAGGTTAGTGAATATATCAAATACATTGTGCAAAACTACATGATCTGGCTTAATTTTTAGAGATATGAACTTATTTACTAAAAAATACAGGGGTGCTATCAGAGGTATATTATATCTTGCTGATATCATGAACAGTATTTATAAAATAGAAATCTATATTTCATACCTAAGTCTTGGACCAAATGGAGAACAAAAGTTTTGAGTACAGTTGTTAAAGAACAATGAAAACTGAAATTTGAACACTAGAAAAATCAGGTCATTGAGTTATATAGCACCCAACCCACTAACCTAGGTCTCACTGCTTTGGAAGAAGGTACCTGTGCAATACAGTAATACATTATGGCAATCAGAGAGTTTGGTGAAGTCGTGCCCATCATAGTTGGCAGCAGAGCTGGTGGAGTCCATGAGTATCCCAGAGGCAGCATCATCAGCACTATCTGGCTGGCTGTGAAGCAGGTAGACAGGACAAAAGGGTCCTTCTTTTGGTCTCATACCATAGCAGTATACTTTTTAGAGGCTCCTGAGTTTTATCCTACCAATGATACTGCAGGTAACTTTGGTAGAGATGGGCCTAAAGAGACATATAGGCCCCACAGGCATGACAGTACAGGACTTGAACCACAACCACATGGGTTTCTATGAATAAGATCAGTGTGGGTCTGTGGGAAATGGGTAGAATAGAGGGGTTTTGTGAGTTCACCAGGGACAGCAAACTGTTCTGTCTTCTCCATGGGCAATAAATAAGAGAATCCACATTTTAGCAATTGAATAAAACATTGAGAATGATTGTTGAGAGATTCCATATATCTAAGACAAATTTTAAGGCATTAGATTGTCAATTGATCTTTTTTCAAAGGTAATGGCATAAGAAATAAAGAAAAGATAATGTGAGGGCAAGCTAGCTGTAATGAAATATCAAACATTGATGTAATAGACAGTGAATGATTTCATACTACTTATACTAGCTTTAATGGAACGTTAGAAGGGAAAAGTAATTCAACGAAGTGTTTTCACTTCAAGGTAACTTTAAACTTAAGCAATCAATATCCCATATGAAAGGCTAAGTAAAATACAATTTGTCTTATTCCTGGAAACTAAAAGATGCTTCTGTTTAATCTGTCTTCAGAGTTAAATAGTGTTGGACTGTTTCCCCTTCTCTATTATGCACTAACTCAGAACAGAATATTATTTCTCAGTGGTCAAGCATGGATGAAAACTGAGCACAGCCTGCTAGTAAACAGCAGCCCAATGCTTCCTACATATTTGGCAATAATGCATTAATTTCTTTTCTTGAATATGTTTGCTTTGCAGAAAATTTCCTCAGATAGAACTTCTAATTCTTCAGACTTCATTACACTCAATATCTTCCATGATTCTCTGTAATACCGTTTGCAAGTATGTATAGAGCCTTTTCTTTGTGCCAACAGAGTACTAACCGAATTACATGCAATACTTCATTTATATCTGCCTAGTAATTTTAAGTGGGTAGTATTATCGTCTCTATTTCATAGATAAGGAGAGTGAGCACAAGGAGATTAAATAAACCTCCCAAGTGTAGATTTGGGATGTAGAAAATTTGAAATGTAGAAAATCCATCTCTAGGGCACACTCTCTTAACTACTACCCTATAAAGTTTATCGATACCTGTGTTTGTGGATATATGTTCTGAAATCATCTGATTCACCCAAGATTGATCATAGGTGCAGGAAATATGGCAACTAAGGGTTTTTATTTATTCAAAACATTTAGTAAGAATAAAGACCTAAGTCTAGTGTTACATATCTAATCAAAATTATTAGAACTCTGGAATGAATCATTTCAATCATGGTATAGACATTTTAGAAAAAAAGAAAAAGCATATGATATTTGTATGGTACCTATTCAATATTAGACGTGTTCTCTTTTATGTAGTTGCAAACTCTGTTCTTAAAATAATATTCTCCGGGGGAGAATGGAATTCATGTATGTATCTGAAACAAATTTCAAGAAGACAAGAAATAGAAGGCAAAAGAACATGCTCAGTGGTTTCCACACTATGCCATTCATTGCAATGAATCCAAGCCTCCTTGGATTTTAGGTCAGGGCTCCAACAAGGGAGCTAGCCAGCCCTATGGGTAAGTCTGAGGAGGACTGTGGCCTTGCCCCCACTCTTTGAACTGGCACGGTTCTCTCTCACCTATTTTGTATTTTCAGGGTATAGCCCTGTGACCAGGACAGAAAAATCTATGAGTATGAAGGTCTACTAGTTTCCCTGAAACCAGAAAAGCTACAGGTCAGGATTGCAATTTGTTAAAGTGTAGAATATCCCTTAATCTAGAAGGATACTCTCAACATGATTCTTTTAGGAGAATCTGAGATTAATATATAATCACCAGGTTATGATTTGACAGGATATCAGAGACTCTGGGAACTTGTGTCTACTCTTCAAAGGGCGACTCTAGGGAAAAGCCTCTAGGACCCATCCCTCATTTCTGGGAATGAATAAAGGTGGCTGAATGATCTCTGGTTTCATCCCTCACTGAAAAACTTAGGTCTTAGCGTCTGACAATTTCTAAGGGTCCAAGTCTACAATTAAATTATCTTTCAGAAAACTAAACAATAAAAGGCTTGTACCGTTCTAAAGAAATTATTTTTAAAAATATAATTGTAGTCCAGGGACAGAAAAAAAAAAGTACTTCTTTTCCCTTTTTAGTAGTGAGGTCAAATTATCAACAAAATGATTTTATTATATCTGTTGACAGTTTAAAAAAAATTTTTTTTCAGTTCACTTGGATGGAAAAGGCACAATTAAGGTCTTTTCCAGAGTCATTTAAAGGAAAACCTGAAGCATAATGTTAAACTAATTAGTCACATTTGAAGATGAGTAGTTCAATGATGATCCTAAATGCTTTTGATTCTTTTTTGAGAGGCAAGTGGGTGTTAAATTATACATAAAAATCGCTTCTCATAAAAGAAATATTTTATTAAAAATCTTTTTGAAAGTTGGATATATTCTCATAATCAAATTTCATAAAAGAAAAATCTGACAAACAATGGATTTAAAATTTCCATTTACTGAAAAGAATATTTTAACAATTAATTTGTACCAGGCACACAATCCAAACAAAATATTAGAGATAATCCTGGGGAAAATTATTTTACTCATTTGAGAGAAAAGCAAATTTTGTATTTTATAAAGTGATTTCAAAGATATATTGATGATAAAAAAATTTTAACACAAATTTTCAGGTAGCTAAAGGGAAATATAAAACTAGATTAATCGTTTTTAGGATTAACAGAATTGGGGGAGGAAATTAGACACATTTTTCAAGCTAAATCTTATTCACAAGGAATATGGTGGCAATCCTAATGTTTCAGAATTTGCAGTTCAGTATTTTTCGTGAAATACACCTATTCCTAAACCTTTTTTTTTTTAAGCTAAAAAAATGAGACTAATAAGCATTAACTTTACAAGGGCTACTTTCTGACATAATTAAATTTATATTCCATTAACTGAAGTCTCTTTCCCAGTTTTTGCTTGGAGTTTGGGAGTTTAATAGAACAATAAAGGACTATAATTAATGAAACAATATATAAATACGTGTTTTATGGATTACTGTACTAAGGATCAGATCTTTATCCTATTTTATCTGTTTGGTACAAATTCATCTCTACTTAACAGATGCTTATTTTGTACCAAGATTTTAGGTTTAAGAGACAAGTGAGGTAGACTGCCTTTTAATAAATAGTTTGCAGTATTGATGAGGGAGCAGGAGGCTGGCTGAGGACAAAGCAAAAGCTGGCATCTTGCACCCCCTCTCCATCCGCTCCCCTTGGTAGTGTGTGTAACATTCCTCAGGCACCCCTGACTGCCGTAAACTAGAAACAAATAGTTCCCCTTGGTTTACAAATGTCCTAGAGATCTACAAACAAAGAAGTTACCTGTGCTATTGATAATTTCCAGAGGCAAATAACTCAGTTCCTCAAGCCCTCCCCTCCATACACAAAACTGGAGGAGGCTGAGGTAGAAGGAAATGTAAATTTAGTTAAATCTCTTCTGAACCTAAATCTCACTAACAAAGATGCTTGATAGCAGGATTGTGACATTCCACCAGGAATCTCCCAACTATCTTGATATTAATGGCTTGCCAAAAGACAACATTGATCAAGCCGGAAGACCTCTGGGATACTCCCTGGACCTCTTAGGCCCTCTTTAGCATATGAAAGCTCCATTGAAACCTCCCTTCCCCTCACCTTCCCCCAACCGCAGGGTACATAACCTGCCATCCCTCACAACCCGGGGCAGCAGCTCTTTCTGCCCATGGTCCTGTCCCCGTGCTTTAATAAACCACCATTTTGCACCAAAGATGTCTCAAGAATTCTTTCTTGGTCATCGGCAGCAGACCTCAGCCCACCGAACCTCACGTAGGTTCTAGAACTTCATCAGTATCAATGGGAAAAATTGTTTTCAAGAAAAAAAGTTCGCTCATCTATTATTTACTAAAATAGGGGCTTGGAAGAGAAATACTGTTCTATAATGCATTCCAAAGAAAGGTGATCAGTGCCTTATCTCTGTTACTACTAATTGCACAAACTGTGACTAGAGTATATGACTATATTAAATTTTGCAATTGAGAAAAATTATTATTTTAGAGATGTTAATTTGCTTAAAATCACACAGTTTTAATTGAAAAGTTCCGACTTGAACCAAGATAGATCCCATCCCATTCATATTTCCATGTTCTTCTCTTCCTTTGAAGCAGCACATAATTAAATCTGTGAATCTGGCCTCACAGGCAGAAACTAAGCCTGGTACCCCTCAGGGGCCAGAAGAAGAATCATCCCAGTGTTAGACTTGGGGGTTGGCTACAAATTATAATATTATACCTGGCTTAAGTTTAAATTTAAAAAAAAAGAAAAAAAGAAAAAGAAATGTGGGGATAAGATAACCCCAGAGCCTTATTATCTCAATAGTCTGATGAATGTTAAAGGAATAAGAATTTCTGTTTTTTTCTGCATATGCACATATTCATAGGAATATGTGTAAGCATATTTTTTAATGCAGACTACTTTAAGGAGGAATGAGTTTTGGTTCTCTCAGAGCTGATCTGAAGATCACATCTTCACATTGAAATGACTTACTAATAGAGGAATGACATGAGGCTTATTTTAACATCGTCTTTATAAAAAATTCAGTACAAATTTAGGTTGTCGTGTGGTATCATGACTAAGAGGCCAGGTGTTGTAGTCAGGCAAATGGCGCAAATCTCAGTTCTGAAATTCTTAGTACTCTTTAGCAATTAACTTACTTGTACATGTTTTCTCATTTGTATAATTGAGGAATTACTGGGTGTTTTATAGTAGGTTTCTTCATGCATTTTTAATAATATATAAAAATCTTAGTACGTGTCTGAAAGATATATTAAGAAATTATTTTATTACTATCATTATTTGTGGGAGGCCACGATAAGGCTTGAGATGAGGACCAAACCAGGCCCTGACTTATGTCTCCTTTAAAGTCTGAATAGCCTAACAAAAGACTTAGGACAGAAAAGTTGAGTTGCACTGAGAAAGGGTCTGTGCTATGTGTTGTGCGCCCACCTACGTGACTTCCCACACGTTTACTAGTTAGATGAGAGCAATTTGGGTGGGGTCATAAATTCTTAACTGGTCCTTGCTGTTCCAACAACAAACCTCTCAGGTTTGTTGTTACTTCTTTGTAATTATTATCTGAAGACAAAGACCACTGGCCTTGGAAGATCTGCATTTAGACCTTGAGAAGTAGTTAAAACCCTGGAGCGTTTTATGCATATGTAAAAAATTCTTTCATAATTAGCTAATGATGGATACTTCTTTGTAATTATTTCTGTTAGCTATATAATGCCTCGCTGCCCTGAATAAATTTGGCACTTTTAGACATCCTCCTCAGTGCTCCTCCTGCCCCCATCTCTTTGTCTCTTTGACTTCTTTTCACCATCCTCTTACCCTCACGTTCCTGGTCGTGTTGTTGCGCCGGCCGCGACAGTTATTATTTTGTTATTACTGTTTTGTGTTATTATTATTATTTTTGTCATAAATTATACATATATCATTGTTGTGTAAGTTAGTCTTAATTATGAACCTGAATAAAATGAAAAGACAGTTTATTCTGAAAGCCTATAAAAGAACATAAGGATTAAATGGGGTTGAAAATCCACTTAAACATTACAACTTCTTAACTGTATTTTATTATATATTATTCAGAAAATATTAATACAAAAATTTAAAACTTATTGAATTATAAGGATTAAAGCTAGATATCTACTTTAGGCATAATTAGGATTCAGACTAGTAATCATGTTGGAAGAATTTGAGAAATTCATAGAACTCATGCATTTTATTAATAATTATAAGTATCTGTTATTTATGTTTTTGGAAGTTTTTGTGTGGTCACCTTTTCCATTCTTAGAAACAAGTTATCTACCTCCTAGAAGTAGAAATAATTTCAGAAATATATTTATTTTGGAAAGGGAAACTGCAAATCAACTAGAATTCTTTTCCTTCATCAGAGGGACATAATGGAATAGATATAATGGACATATGGAATAGAGAGGGACAAAATGGATAAAGTAGTTGACATTTAATTAATTTTGATCTTTGGTTATTTCATATGATTTGATCCTTATACATTTGTTCTTTTTTTTCATGATTTTTTATGTATTTATTTGACAGAGAGAGAGGGGGAGCACAAGCAAGGAGAGTGGGAGAGGAAGCAGCAGGCTTCCCACTGAGCAGGGAGCCCTATGTGGGCCTTGATCCCAGGGCCCTGGGATCATGATCAGATCATGACCGGAGCCTAAGGCAGACACTTAACAAATGAGCCACTGGCACCTGTGTTCTTTTAAATAAGTTAAATGCTCTTGTATATAGGAAAAACAAAACTCTCCTCAAATGTTTGATCACGGATTCCAGAATAAAAAAAGAGGCTAAAAAGTCAGAAAAATAAATAAAAGGAGTGAGGTACTGTTGGTGGTGGATAAGAAAGAGGCCAGGGGCACCTGGGTGGCTCAGTGGGTTAAGCCGCTGCCTTCCGCTCAGGTCATGATCTCAGGGTCCTGGGATGGAGTCCGGAGTTGGGCTCTCTGCTCAGCGGGGAGTCTGCTTCTCTCTCTCTCTGCCTGCCTCTCTGCCTACTTGTGATCTCTCTCTGTCAAATAAATAAATAAAATCTTTTAAAAAAAAAAGAAAGAGGCCATATACGGATGAAAATCATGGTATAGGAGTGAAGAGACATGAATGATAGCTTCATGATTCAGCTTCACACTGAAGCTTCTAGAGAGACTTCTGAGTTTAAGACTCTGACAAAAGCCCTGATCAAGGTATAAAGGAAACCCTGTAAGTAAAGTCACAAGCATAAAGGAATGGAGATATCTGTATGTTAGAAAGATGGAACAACTTTGGAGTCAGAGAGTTAATACTGATGTGAACATTCCTGTTGTTAAGGACAGAAAATGAGGATGAAATAAAGATTATGGGGAGGGTATCAAGCCATTGATGAGGTTAGGAGGGTATCTTAGATGTTGGTAAATGGCTACAGTGAGAAGGGATAGTGTCAAAAGTGTCAGACAGAGTCATCAGAGAGAGGCCATGTAGTTAGCATAACACAGTGATGATGATCTACAAGCAATAGTCTGAATCAAAGAGATATTTGACAACTGATCATTGAAGGAAGAAGTGAGAAAAGCAGATTTCCTTTCTGGGAGCTGCTGGGCTCTCAGGGAGTGTATTGGGCTGAACCATGTCCTCCAAAAATTCACACCCACCAAGAACCTCAGAATGCAATCTTATTTGAAGATAAGATCTTTGCAGATTAAATTAAAATAAAGTCATACTGGATTAGAGTAGGTCCTAAACCCAATGACTGGTGTCCTCATAAGCAAAGAGGAAAACACAGAGACATAAACAATACTATGTGGAAACAGGCAGAGATTGAAGTAATGCATCCACAAGCCTAGGAACACTAAAGATTGTTGGCCACCACCTTAAAGATGCATGGAACAGATTTTCCTGCAGACCCTCCCAAAGAAACTAAATCTTGATTTTGGATTTCTAGCCTCCTTGCCTATAAGAAAGTAAAGTTCTATTCATTTTAGCCATTCTGTTTATAATTATTTGTTATGGCAGATCTAGAATCTGGTACAGAGAGAAACTAAATTTTCAGCTACTTCAAGAAAAGAAGAATTGAAAGTTAAGTTTAAGGATAGGCATCATAGCTAATAGAGATATGGACTTTGATAGACCTGGCCTGGAAAGGGAGCAACTGCTCTGTCTGAGGGATAATGACAGAGAAAGAGGAAATATTAAGGAAGATGCCTTGATCCAGATGAACAATTGTCCATTACAGGGAATTTGATGTTGAGAGACATAAAGAACACACAAAATAGTATTGGAAAACCTAATAGAATCAATTAACTCCCACCAATAATATCTGAATTGAAACGCTAGGTCTGACATTTCTTTCCAAGAATCATTATGATATAGCAAAACTCGGTGTTGGAGTCACACAGATTTGAATTACAATCTTTGTTTTTCCACAAATTAGTAATGCATATTTAGAAAATTCTTGACCATCCTTTACCTAATTTTTCCTACTTATGGGAAGAATATTAATTCTTTCATAAAGTTGTGAAGATTTACATGACATTTACTGAGATCTAGCATGTTGCACTCTATGTAACAGAGAGAGAGAAATGACCCCTTGCATTAGTGTGAGATGGAATATATGTAAAATACACAGTAAGCCCTCCATATACATTAGCTATTATTTTTTGCTGTTGTTTTTAAGATTTTATTTCTTCACTTGACAGAGAGAGAATGAGCACAGGAGAGGGAAAAGCAGCTCCCCTTCAAGATGTGAGGCTCTGTCTCAGGATCCCGGGATCATGATCTGAGCTGAAGGCATATGCTTAATGACTAAACTACCTAAGTGCCCCAGGTTAGCTAGTATTTGATATTAGCTTTTTTTCCTCCCTCTTTCATGTCTGTTGATTAATACAAACTCCAGGCAAAGAGGAGACATACATAGGAGGTATGTCTGTTCATGCAGTCCATCTGAGTTCTGTGACACCCTCCTTTGAAAATCACTAGTTTAATGTGTTGTCACAGAAAACACTGAACATAGAGTTTCAGAACACAAGCTAATATCTACTCTGTTTGAGGTGTGGCCAGCTTAGTGAAAATATGCTGATGACATGAGACAGAATGCTATTAATGACACATTCTTGGAACATGACTATATTTTGAATGACATTTTATCATTGCACAAGTGTGTACATAAAAGTAACAATAGATTACTCATCATGAGAAATAGTCAAAGCATAAACACTTGTGCACTATCTCTGATTTCATTGCTCCCAGATGTTTACACATAGTAAAAGAAAAAATATATATATCTGATATATCTGATCAAGCAAAAATAAATAAAAGTTCTCTGATAAGGGGCGCCTGGGTGGCTCAGTGGGTTAAAGCCTCTACCTTCCGCTCAGGTCATGATCCCAGAGTCCTGGGATTGAGCCCCACATCGGGCTCTCTGCTCTGCAGGGAGCCTGCTTCCTCCTCTCTCTCTGCCTAGTTGTGATTTCTCTCTGTCAAATAAATAAAATATAAAAAAAAAACTTCTCTGATAATCTTGCATAAATGATGTCAGAATTATAATTTCTTAACTATATTGTCTACTGATAAACTGTATCTCTAGATAAGACAGTTAGTACCTATTCCTTGTTTTCCAGTTTTTCTCTTAACCTTTAGACCAAATGAACAATTCCATAGCACTTTTATTGGGGTAAATACAAACATCCTGGGCACTGAAGTTGGTCAAAATTATTTTCCCTCTCTCTAGGACTCCTAATTCCTTTCATTCATTTTTCAAGAAATAAATGTGAGTAATTACCATATTCCATGAACTGGTCTAGGTATGGGTCCATAACTACAAACCAACAAATGTCATCCCTGCCCTTGTTTTGATGTCACTAGGTGGTGTGGGGGTAGAGCAGGCTGGTTGAGAAGACAGACCAAAAACAAGTAAACAGAATAAAAAATACATATACATAATGAAGCAAATATAGTAGACAGTTACTTGAAGGCATTGCTCTGTGAATTCCTCACTAATGAGGGAATGTGGGAGACAGGAATTATTTTAAAAAGTCAGGTACAAAGAGAGCTGAAGGAAAGAATTTCTAGGCTAAAGATCAGAATGAACAGAGACCCAGAAAAGGAATTCAGCTTGTGGGCAGAGCGTAAAGAATGCCATCATGGCAAGAGTGAAAAGGAAAGCAGCAGGGCAGTGGGCCAGTGGGGAGGGAGCCAAATAATGTAAGGTCTCCAAGGCAAAAGTCACGAGCATGGATTTTACTCTAAATGTCTGGGGGGAGGGCAGGTAGAAAATAGTTTCATGTAAGGGAATGTATGAATTGACTTATGGCTTGAAAAACTACCCTGGCTACTCTATCGAGAAGAAACTGTAGTGGATAAAGAAGATGTGATATATGCATACAATGGAATACTATGCAGCCATCAAAAGAAATAAAATCTTGCCATTTGCAATGACATGGATGAAACTAGAGGGTATCATGCTTAGTGAAATAAGTCAATCAGAGAAAGACAATTATCATATGATCTCCCTGATATGAGGAAGTTGAGAGGCAAGGTGGGGGGTTTAGGGGATAGGAAAGGTATAAATAAAACAAGATGGTATCCGGAGGGAGACAAACCATAAGAGCCTCTAAATCTCACAAAGCAAACTGAGGGTTGCCAAGGGGGAGGTGAGGAGGGGGAGGGTGGTTGGGTTATGGACATTGGGGGAAGGTATGTGCTATGGTGAGTGCTGTGAAGTGTATAAACCTGGCGATTCACAGACCTGTACCATTGGGGCTAATAATACATTATATGTTAATAAAAAAATAAAAAAATTAATTAAAAAAGAAGAAACTGCAAAGGAGCAGGCAAAATCAATTACGTTATTTTCAAAGTACAGCACAAAATGAAAAGGCAGGATGCTTTGTTCAAAAACAATGAACAATTTCAAGAGGATAAAAGCAGAACATTAAATCAAGTCAGCGCCCTTCTGTGTGTGGGGTCCTGTGCAATTAAACAGATCCCATTTCCATGAAGCCAGAAAGCCAGCCCAAGGTTCTCTCTGACTCTCTTTCTCTCTTTTTCTCTCTTCCTCTCACCCATTCTCTCCCTACTTCCTCTGCTCTCTCTCCCTGCCCCATCCCCTTCCCTGGCTCACTAGCTTTCTTTTTTTCTTCATCTCCCCTACCTCCTCTGATGGCTGGTCTATTCTGCTTACTCATCATCTCTACGTCCCAAAATTGGGTTTGGTTTGGCTGTAAATTCAAGGTTCAATTCTACATTTTCAACTTTAAAGCCCACAAGCAATAACACAATGGAGTAACCTCATTTTCTTCCTGAAATTCCCAAGGGGAAAATACAATATATTCTTTATTCCCTAAGACATAGTTCTGTCATGGACTGATGATTCCTGTCAGGGGTAAGTAGTACCATATAATACAAAAATAACCACCTGGGCCTCCCCTTTAATAAGAAGTTTCTTCTTGGGGTCATGGGAGGTGGGTGTTGGTTTTCAAGTAATTGAAATAAGAAGTGGCTGCAGTAAGAGTTCCAAAATATATTTTAACCCAAATCTGTTTTCCAGAAAACAGCACAGATTTTAATGCAATAAACCTAAGAATTCGATCTCCTCTCTAAAAGTTAATTGTTATTTTTAATTTGAAGTAAATTGGAACATTCCTATTTCCATGATATTGGAATATTGGAATATTCCTATTTCCATAATATATGGTCAAAAAAGCTTAAATATTTGGAAGAATGGGTAAGAGATAATTGTTTCTGTGATACTAATCATTGTTGAAGAAGTGATAAGTTTCTTTTACTTTAGAATTGCTTGTATGAATTTATACATAATTACTGGTTGCCATTTATAAAACTAACTTTACAATTAATTGCTAGGCAAACTGAAGACTGCCCCTGTATATTACATAGTAGGATCATTATATCTCATTTGAACCAGATGTGATGAAGTGTGAACTGTAAATATGAAAAATGATATGTCTGTGGACAACCTTCTTCATCCTGGTCACCACATTACTTGTTCACATTTTAATTGAGAGAAAGTCCAGAGACTTGTTTCACTTCTTATACCTAAGATAGAAAGGCAACAGATTTCATTTTAGCAGGGGCACCTGGTTGGCTCAGTCAGTTAAGTGTCTGCTCAGTTCATGTTCCCAGGGTCCTGGGATCGAGTACCACATTGGGGGAGCCTACTTCTCCCTCTCCCTCTCCCCCCCTACTTGTGTTCCCTCTCTCTCTATCTCTCTCTGTCAAATAAATAAATAAAATTTAAAAAAAAAGATTTCATTTCAGCATATTCTGTTTCCCCCAAGGCCAGACTGATAATGAGGACCCTAAATGAGTTTGAACAAGAAGTTCACCATATTAGCCACATTTATGAAATGGCATGGCAGATATTTCAAATGAAAGAATGCAGTCTTAAAATTTTTTGATTAGATAGATCTCTAGCAAGTTTTAACATGTAATTTTGACATAGGAAGCAAGGTAGACATTTTTGAACATGATGAAATAATACCTTTTTAAAAGTGATTTTTATTGTTCAAATATGTTTGATTCTATATGCTAAATTTTCTATTCTTCAAGTTTTGTATCTCTTACATATATACACAGGCTATCTTTATCAGAATCATGGAGTGATAGATGATGGGGAGGAGAACTTGATAAAAACATAGATTCTAGGCTCCACTTGAGGCATTCTTACTGAATCACAACATTGAAATTATTTTCCACAATTCCCTCCCTCCACCACTACTACCAGAAATGATCCAAACATGATTCACAGTAAGAAATGGCTCATTGGCCCCAGCCCCACCACTAACCGACTAGTTCAAAGTTTATCCCTTTTGAGGTCTTGCCTTTTCCACGATAACTAAGAATGGAAATGCCCATACCATTTAGGGAAAACCATGGGACTGTGATCTTATGCCCTGCCCTCATTAAAATTAATATCAGAACACAATCCACAACCCAGTGCATTCAGGTTACTCAGACTTACATTACCTTGAGACTTGGTCAGGAACCTTCAATTCCAGGTTGAGCAGCGGAGAAAGCCAGGTCAAACTTTACTGGGTCTTTCTCAAAGGCTGTGCTGTTAGAGCATCCTGCCTGCACTTAAACCTCTGGGTAATCTCCCTCTACACAAGTGTAAACAAAGTATGTTTGTAGAAACCCTGTTGTGTTAATCCATCTAAAAATTTTTCTCATTCCATTAAAAGCAAAAGTCTACAGAAATTCATCCCATATCCAACCACATGCACAGTTTATGTAATAAAAAAACACACAAAAAATTAAATTTTATCATTTTCCTAAAAATAATAGTACTTTCTTTTAATTTCTGAAACAGTGAATCATGGAACACTACATCAAACACTAATGATGTATTGTATGGTGACTAACATAACATAATACAAAAAAAGAAAAAGAAAATGAGAAATTTTGAAAGAGATTTTTTTTTCCCCTCAAAAAACAGTCTTTTCTAAAAGTAATTCACACCCCTAATTCTTGAGAGAGAGAAAACTTGAAGACTTCTTGAAGCTTAGAAAGAAGAGTTTTAGCACATTTATCTCCTCAGAGTTGAAACAAAAATTAGGTTTAATTTTCATTAGCATACATACTATACATAAAGTACATTTCAAAATAGATATGTATGAAATTTCTGTAGAACCACAGTCACTTTAAAAATAAACGTAATCCCTTTTTCTGTGTCTTTCACAGGCATTTCTCATGTCATAAGATATTGATACTAAGGCAATTCTAGCAGTTTCAAACGTTGTATGAAATGAATTTCTTAGATTTCAAAGAGCTAGTAGTTGATATCTTTGGTATGCTTAGGGTAGTTTTGGTTTACAGAAGATGATTCAAGGGCTATGCTTTAAATATTCAAATAAACTAAAGGTTTTTAAAAAAATTTAGTTTTTCAACACTTGGTCTAACAAATACAAATTCAGTTATTATTATAGACCTAGTAAAAAAGGGTAATACCTTTCAAATTAAAATTATAATACAGAACCGTTCCCTAAATTACAGATTTCAAATTGGAAACTTAAGACAGATTTGTTAACTACTCTAAAGTACAAAATTCTCTTAAACATTAATTATATTCAAAATACCAAATAAACAATTAAAATTTAAAAATATTTATATTTTAAAAATATAATATAAATTAAATATATTTAATTTATATTAATCAAATTAATATAAATTACATTTTTAAAATAAAATACCGAATGTGCCCAAATTATGTTTATAAGTAATATAAAACACATTAGCTCTAAGGACATGATTTAATTTATAATTTCTATGCTTATTCTAAATATTGATTTAAAATATGCATATCCACCACATAAACAATTTTTATTCCAACCTATGAAAATTAGAATTTCCATGCCAATGCATTGAGATTTCAAATAAACCATGAAAAATTCTGTTCATATAACAGGATTTGTGTTTTTGTCTGTGACCCTAAAGATACATGCTGAATCCAACCAATTCTTTTGATCACACAAACTAAGTTCTAAATCGTAAGAATTCTGTGCCCTAGCGTAGGCCACATCATTACTTAATTCTTCCTAATCTTTTAGTTTTTTAATCACAGGAGTCTGAACTTTCAATCAGACTTTTGCTACCTCCCACTACTGCTTCATTTGCATTTCTTTGGTTCTCTGAAGACATTTGTGCCTTTTCTTCTTTTTTTTTTAAGATTTTATTTATTTATTTGACAGAGATCACAAGTAGGCAGATAGGCAGACAGAGAGAGAGGAAGAAGCAGGCTCCTTGCAGAGCTGAGACCCCGATGTGGGGCTCAATTCCAGGACCCTGAGATCATGACCTGAGTCGAAGGCAGAGGCTTTAACCCACTGAGCCACCCAGGCGCCCCTGTGCCTTTTCTTTTATCTATAAAGATTTATTAATGACTTTGATACAGCCCCTGTATCATTCTTTTGTAATCTCTTGATTCCCATTCCCTCATTTGAACACACACAAATCTGCAAATTTGGGAGTCTTTTGTTGTTGTTGGATTTTTTTGTCTCTTTTTTGTATTATTGGGTCTTTTTTTTCCCCTATTTTTACCAGATATTGACCATGTAGTAAGGTCATAATTCCTATAACTATTAACATTAAATCAGACTCATGATCTCAGGGTCCTGGGATCGAGTCCCGCATCGGGCTCTCTGCTCAGCAGGGAGCCTGCTTCCTTCTCTCTCTCTCTCTGCCTGCCTCTCCGTCTACTTGTGATCTCTCTCTGTCAAATAAATAAATAAAATCTTTAAAAAAAAAAAAAACTTAATGAAAGGATAAAGGAAGGATTATGTGTTTCCTACACTGAAAAGTTACTGCTATATTTTAATCAATCATCCTCCTACATTTAGACAAATTATTTCTTATTTTTTGCTATTATAAAGTGCACAACAATAAACATTATTATACATAAACGTTTATGCACATCTCACATCATTGACTATTTTCTTAAGATAAATATCTTTAAGAGTATGAAGTAAATAGTATAAACATTTTAAGACTTCAAGTTGATTCCAAATTTTTCCAAATCTTGAGTAATAGTTTTTGACAATGACTTCCTTACTCAAATATTTGTTTTATCATTTTAAATGACCTTTGACAATTTGAAGGTTTAAAAAAGATGCCATTATTTTACATTATGCTTCTTTCTTCATTAATGACATTTACATTAGTCTCATGTTTCTTTGGCATATGATTTCGTGCTCAGGTTTTTTGCCCAATTGTTTTTTGGTGCTTACTTTTTGTGTATGTGTTTTGCATATGAGATTCCATATTAATAAAGCTGAAATATTGTCAGACATTTTGGATATGTTTTTGTAGCTGGTTGTCCTTTAAAATTTTTTATAGTATTTTCTCCTTGTTTTGGTTACATAAGTACATATACACAGGTACATATTCATGTTTTTAGATTTGATGTGAGATATTTTCAGGTGTCATTTTCTGAACTGTTATTTAAATTACGTATACCACATTTCACTTACAGTAAAGTTTACAAATTATAATTATTTTTAACAAATGGTAAAATGTTTTAAATTTTCAGTATTTCCAATAAGTGGTAGTTATTATAGATGCTTTTCAATTACTTTAATAGTTAGCTTTTGCAAAAAAGAAAAATATTTGCATAGTTGCTGATGTTCTTTGCCTAGGCATCTAGAAAAAAAACAAAAATCACGTTACTGACTTTTGTTCCTTAGGTAAAAAGAATATGTACATGTTATACATTGATATACTCCTATTCAAAAATAGAATTTAATTTCTGGGAATTCAGGAGTGTATGAGAATAGGATTTGTATTTTTTTCTATACCTGTTTTTTTTTTCCATTCAAGTCTGTTGTTACAGTAGTGAAAGTAATCATGATGGTCTTATTTTCTGAACTATTAGGAGAATGACAAACCCAGTTTTTGCAGTGGCATTTATTTGACATTTCCTTCAGTATTATATTGTTACCTAGAACTAAAAATTAAAAAAAATCAAACCTGTTTTTCTTTCCTCGTTCAAAAATGAAAGCCTCAAGGCTGCTTTCAAAATGATATTGAATGTTTGCTTTTATTGAAGAGCTCAATGAGTAGGAGAAATACTAAAGTTCTTGGCAATTTAAATAAGTCCTATTTAGTGGTAGTGTCCTTTTCTAAATAAGAATTAAAGAAAATTAAAGAAAATAAATAGATGGTATTAAAATAGTACTAAGAATCTCTACTTTAATTTTAAATATCAGTTAGCACATTCAAAATGAATGTAATCGAGTTGTTAATAAACTTACATCAACAATGACTAAGAATTCTGTTGGCATTTCAGTTACCTTAGTTCACAAGAAAAGCAGCATATACAAATCATTGCTCTTTTAAACTAAAAAGTATTGAGTAGAGAAATCATACATCTGACAAGTAGGATCAACAACAAAGTTTGTGATAATCAGCATTTATAAATAGCTTGTTTCAGAATAATTTTTGCCTATTTTACATAATCTGAGCTTACTAAAACAATCATGAAATATTAATAAAATTTAATGAATTGAATTATTATCCTGGTGTTAAGTTCTCTTCAGGGCATCTTTCTAGTATAAAATTAAGAGTAGGATGTGTAAATGAGGAAGACCACTCACTGACAGGCTTAAAGTTGAAGCCATCACTGCACTGATGGTTCTTGAATTTGCCCTGATTTACTGTATTTTACTCTCTTTATTCTATTGTATTACCTCCCCGAAAATACTTTTTTCATCAGAATTAAGAACTATACTCTCCATTCTTGCTGGACAAATCCCAATTTTTCCTTTAAGAACTATCTCAAACAAATTTTTATGAAGTCTTCCAGGCAGGCTGTCCATCTGTCATTCTTCACATTCCTCCCTGTAATGATCACCATGCATTTCAATGAAATGTTCACAAGATTATCTTTAATCTTTCACATTAGGACTACATTCCATTTATTTTCATAGAACTAATAATGTTCTAATGGAAAAATAACACTAAGCCAAGTAAATGTACAGGTGTTCCTGCGTTCCCTCCTCCTTTCCTTTATTTCTTCCTTCCTCCCTTCTTCCTCCTCTCCCCTCTTCTATTCTTACTGCTCTTACTGCTTCAGGCCACACAATCAGAAAGGTTTTTGAAAAACACCAAACATGGAACAAATCACATCTCTCCTGTGAAAAAAGCCTCCTCTGGCTTCCCATCTCACTCAGACTAAAAGTGCTTACAATGGTTTACAAAGCCCTCGAGGATCAGGTGCCCAGCTGTCTTCTTGAATTTATCTCCTAATATTTGACCTTTGGTTCCTTCCACTCCATACTTTGCTCTTCTCCAGGTTGACAAACTTGTATCTGCATCAATTCTCTACAATTACTGTTCCCTCTGCCTGAAAAGACTTCTCTCTAGAGACCCTCATAGCTTAATTCTTCACTTGTTTTAGACGCAGTTCAAATCTCTTATTAGAGAAGCTTTTCGTAATTACCTGAATCATTTATCTCTTCCCTGTCTGCATCCACCCCCCACCTCATTAATCCCTTCACTTAGTGACCCAGCTTTATTTTTCTCTATAAAATGTACCACCATTTGACAGATTCTATATGTATTTTCTTTTTTTTTAAAGATTTTATTTATTTATTTGATAGAGATTACAAGTAGTCAGAGAGGCAGGCAGAGAGAGAGGAGGAAGCAGGCTCCCCACTGAGCAGAGAGCCCAATGTGGGGCTCGATCCCAGGACCCTGAGACCATGACCTGAGCCAAAGGTCGAGGCTTTAACCCACTGAGCCACCCAAGCGCCCCTATATGTATTTTCAAAAGTAGTTTAAAATTTGTTTGACATTAAATTGCCAGTTCTATGAGGGTAAGGACATTTTATTCACTCTTGGTATCCCCCTACACCTCAAAACTATTTGGTACATAGTTGATACATTCATTGAATGAAAGACTTGTTAAAGATGATGTCCAAACCAACGAAATGGTTGAAAAGTTCCTGTGATATGGAATTGCATATAGCTGATACCAAATGAGTAGTTCTATTGATCCATTCTTAGCTCACTGAGCTCCCTAATATTCCAACTCACTCCCCTCCTCAGCTCCTTGAGCAGTTCCTCAGGAGTGTTGTTACATTTGATAAAGGTTTTATATTTGGGGAGAGATAAGAGCACGGCTCTTCTCTCAAAGTCAGATTCATTTTTCAAGTGAGCACAGCTATATCTGCCCCCCAAGGGTGTGGTGTGTTTCAGATGGGATGATATATGCAAACCTTAAATTCCATAAAAATCGATGTCCTAATTTCTTACACAGTGATCTAAATAAATAATAATAATAAATTTTTTAAATAAAATAAAAAAATAAAGCATTATGCTTGGCAATAACAAGAAAAAGCCAAAACAATATCAAATGCAATCATCCACATTTTGTTATGCACTGTGATGTTCAACAACTAACAGAAGAGTTTTCTTACCTCCTCTTCTATCTCCTTTATTTCTTATAAGTGGAAAACAATATCTAAAGGCTCAGACTCATTTTTTTTTTGTTTTGACAAGAACTTCTGCCTAGGCGATGTTTTGTACCATGAGGTGAAGCACAATAAAAAGCACATAACGCCTGCTTGCATTACCATTGCTGATGCTAAGATTTGATACAGTAAATATGTTGTGAGTCAAATCTTCAGTTTTTCTCAGCTAAATGAACAATGGTTAGAAAAAGATGAAAAAGTTTTTATTCCCTGAATTTTTTTGGATCTTAACTGATTGAACAATTACCGCAGTTGCTCTCAATCCACTGCTGAGTCACAATAAGAGAAAAAGAAAAAAAGAAGAGAAAAACTTATGATTCTCTCAGGTATAATCACTATGCAAATGACTACTTACATTAACTTAAAAGCCTTTGGGAATATTAAATGATTTGCAATTGAGTTTTTTATAAAACAGTTTATTAAATGAAATAGAGGCATTAAATAATATAAAGGAATTATGTACTTTAAAATGTTGAAAATTACATTTCTGAAGGCAATACTTTCTCAACTGAAGTTAAGAGTCTGTACATAATTTAATGTATGTTATTCTGTTTCCTTCAATCACGTGATAAATCTAAGGTAACAGTTTCCTGTTAAGTCACAGTCATGTATACATTTTCACTTATTTTCAACATATACCTGGTAATTCAAAAAAACAAATATCCTTAGTGTGGTTTCTTTGTCTTATTCATCAACATGTAAATATAATAACTCTGAAAATGTAAATCAAACTTAAAAACTGACATGGTAGATTAATAATTGGAATGAGGAAAATTCTTTTTAATATTAAGCACTATAAACCTAACAATAAGCATGAATAGAATATCTCAAAGCAAAATGTAATATAATTTTATCACCTAATATACACCTTCAATTATAGTGTAGTGTATACACTTATGTACATCTACACTTGGATCTATTCCTAATTTCCACCTAAATAAACCATTAATAAGTCAAGATTCAGAGAATAAGTATGGGTAAATAATCTTTTGGCTTAGTAATGTTCAATGAGTATTCCATTCGAATATATTTATAATTGTTAGCCAATTACTTTTACAGAGTTTGACAAAGTGAGCAAATATTGATTCCCATACAAATACAAAATAATCTTAACTATGTATGCCATTATCTCCAGATACAGTTTCAATTATATATATTCATCCCAAACAATAAGATGAAAGGATTTGCTAGTATCCTATACTTGAATAAACTCATCAGATCTTTTCTGCCTCTTTCAATTTCAGAACCAAGGGTAACCAGCTGAGGAATGGGGCTAATTATAAAAGACCAAGAATGTATGGCTATGGGTTGAAATTGACAACAAAGTGCCTCAGAGAGATTAGTGGACTAATATCAAAGAGATAAATGCTTAGTTCCTGACAACCTGAGAGCAAGTATAAGATGACATGATCTAGCAAACCCCTGGCATTTCAACGACTTTGTCTTTTACCCTGGTGCAAGAGTCTCCCAATCATTCTCTTTAATACTTTTGCACAAGAATCCTAAACCTACATTAATTCTACAAAAAGTTATAGAATAAAGGACTTGAAACATCTTGAAAAATGGAGATTCCAAGAGAAAGACAATTACATTCCAAGCTCTTAAGCAAAATCTTTCAGCATCTATCTGAAAGTTTTAGAGTGAGTAAGTATTACGAGTCAAAAATAATGAGCAAAGAAATAGTAGCAAAGTATGGAAAGGTAGGACATGGAGCCATATCTTATGACCATATAAGCTTCATTGTGAGAAAGGGGAGGCATACCGTGCCGGAAGGTAGTGGTCCTGGAGAATGTTCACCTTAAGCTTAGCCTCTATAAATAATATGATTAAAAACAAAACAAAACAAATGGACAGATTGGAAATTGGAGATTTAAAGGAAGAGGGCTATCTGCCAGTTTCTTATCACACCAATCATTGCTATCAAATATACTTCTAATAATTATTAAAATACCTAATAGTTTATAAAGAAGTGTGCTTCAAAATATAATAGAATATGGGGACAGATCACTTGCTGTTGATATGCTCAGGTTAACACATATATATATAACAAAATGAGAATATCAATAAATAGTAATATTTATTATATTGTAATATTTGTGTTATAATTAATAATTATATAAATAATAATTATATTATGATGGATAATTAATTATAATTAATAATAACATTGATTATAATATTAATAAAACTTCGATTTGGGTCTTTCACAAGTGCAACAGTTGGCACAAAAATGAGTTTCTATATGCTACTACCTTTATTTAGAAGCTTTATAAAAAAGGGACACAGATTAAGACAGGTGTAAGACAGTTTCTCCATGGCTTCCTCTTTTGAACAATTGGTGAACTGATCAAAATTAGTGCAGGGCTCATAGTTCAGATTAGTTTAGGACTTTTCCATATCTAAGTCCTAAAGATTCCTAACTTTATGATTTCTTAAAAACCAGAGAATTTAATTCTCTGTGCAACTATTCAATTTCAGTAATGCATCATACCCTCTCCTGACTAATTTCAGCCACCCACTACCTACTTTCCTACCTCAGGTTACTTTTCAGGTGTGTCAAACTGCTAATCATAGGGTGCTTGGGTGGCTCAGTCAGTTAAGCAGCCACCTTTGGTTGGGGTTGTGATCCCAGGGTCCTGGGATCAAGCCCCACATCAGGCTCCCTGCTCAGCAGGGAGTCTGCTTCTCCCTCTCCCTCTGCCTGTTGCTCTGCCTACTTGTGCTCTCTCTCTATATATAAAATAAATAAATAAAATCTTAAAAAAAAAACCCTGCTAATCATGGCTATACCAATCCTTATAAAGCAGAGTTCTTATAATTACAGTCCTATGATAGGAAACAGAAAATCATTAAATGTTTCTAAATAAATTAAATGTAATGTCTCAGTCTGAAATGGAGGACTTGGTACAATGATCCCCAAAACTTTCTTCCAACCTTACCTGCTACATGATTCCAACCAAACTCAATTCTCTAATACATGCAATAGCTTCCAATATTTCTTGACTCTTTTCATGTTCCACTCCTTCAACTTTACTTAAAGATTACTTACACATCCTACAATATCTTCAAAATCATTTAGTTACTCCCTTAAAGATACCTTTTCCATTGTGAAAAACAACAGATCCAAAATGGACTCACTCTTGCTAAGCTCCATATTACCAAATTGAGACTTGACTAGGTTACGTTTTGACTCTCCCAGAAATGGAATCTTAAACCAATCAGGAATTACTTGATCAGCACTAATCAGGTAATCTGCTCCCATAAAGCTCCTGCCAGCCCCTACAGGAGAGTAATCTTATAATAAGCAACCTGCTTTTTTGCTTAGTGTAACTTCCTTGTTCTTCTTCCCTTCTGTCTAGAAAAGTCTCATTTCCTCCAGCACCTTGGAGCTCCCTCCTTTCTGCTATTTTGGATGCTTCCTGATTCGAATCAATTTTTTACTCAAATAAACTCTTAAAATTTTTAGTATGACTCAGTTTACCTTTTGATGCCATAAAGACAATTGATGGCTTCTTTATTTGAACATTTGTTTCACATTTTCCTAACTCCTTGCAATCTGCTTTTATTTATAACTAGCTGTTCTTTTACTTTACTTTTCTCTCAGGAGCATATGCTTGAAGTAAGGTCTGTGCTGAACATATGGTCTTGTAATTTTTAGGAATTGTCTTGTTTCTTAATTAAATGACTAATTCTCCATTTGAGTGAGAAATGATTAGAATGTGAGTACTCATAATACTCATGGACATATAAAATTTTGTTTTATTCATATTTCAGTCAAAGTGTCTATTATTATTAATAAAATATCTCCATAATTTTTTGAAGAGGACTGTTAGATGTTGTGATTAAATACAACTTTAAAATATAACAGGGGTGGGGAGGGAGTCAAGATGGCAGAGAAGTAGCAGGCTGAGACTACATCAGGTAGCAGGAGATGAGCTAGATAGCTTATCTAAACATTGCGAACACCTACAAATCCAACTGGAGATCAAAGAGAAGAAGAACAGCAATTCGAAACAGAAAATCAAACAAAATCAGGACTTTTAAAAGTCTGTTCCACTGAGGGACATTGCTCCAGAGGCTAAACCGGGGTGAAGCCCACGCGGGGTCAGCATGGCCCCAGGTCCCACAGGGTCACAGAAGGATCGGGGGTGTCGGAGTGTCACAGAGCTTGCAGGTATTAGAGCAGGGAAGCCGGCTACAGAGACACAGCCAAGGACTGAGCTCTCAGCTTGGGGTTACCTTGAACTGGTCGCAGGCTGGTTGAGCTCGGAGTGCGGCCGGAGGCCAGGGATATGGGAGTGATTGAGTGCTGTTCTCTGGGGGCGCAATGAGGAGTGGGGTCCCCAGGGTCTCGGCCCCTCCGGGCCGGAGACTGGGAGACCACCATTTTCATTCCCATCCTTCGGAACACTACCGAAAGCATTCAGGAAACAAAAGCGCCCGAAAGCGAAGCCGAGTGGATTACTTAGCCCGGCCCTTGGAAAGGGCGGTGCAATTCCACCTCGGGAAAAGACACTTGAGAATCACTACAACAGGCTCTTCCCCCAGAAGATCAAGAAAAAATCTAGCCCGGACCAAGTTCACCTACCAAGGAGAGAAGGTTCAATACCAAGGACAGCAGTGGAATTCCAGAGGAAGAGAAAGCAAAGCACGGAACTCATGCCTTTCTCCCCATGATTCTTTAGTCTTGCAGTTAATTTAATTTTTTTTTCAATTTTTTTTCTTCTTCTGCTAAATTTTTTTAACTTTTATCCTTTTTTTAATGTTTTTAACCAGTTTATCTAATATATATATATATATATTTTATTTTTTATATTTTTTCTTTATTTGATTTCTTTTTTTAATTTTTTCTTTTTTTTTTCTGAACCTCTTTTTATCCCCTTTCTTCCACCTATGATTTGGGGTCTCTTTTGATTTGGTTAAAGCACATTTTCTTGGGGTTTTTGCCACCCTTTTAGTATTTTACTTGCTCCTTCATATACTCTTATCTGGACAAAATGGCAAGGTGGAAAAATTCACCACAAAAAAAAGAACAAGAGGCAGTACCGAAGTCTAGGGACCTAATCAATACAGACATTGTTACTACGTCAGATCTAGAGTTCGAAATGCCGATTCTCAAGGTTCTAGCCGGGCTTCAAAAAGGTATGGAAGATATCAGAGAAACCCACTCTGGAGAGATAAAAGCCCTTTCTGGAGAAATAGAAGAACCAAAATCTAACCAATTTGAAATAAAAAAAAAGCTATTAATGAGGTGCAATCAAAAATGGAGGCTCTTACTGCTAGGATAAATGAGGCAGAAGAAATAATTAGTGGTATAGAAGACCAAATGACAGAGAATAAAGAGCAAAAGAGGGACAAACAGCTACTGGACCATGAGGGGAGAATTTGAGAGATAAGTGACACCATAAGAAGAAACAACATTAGAATAATTGGGATTCCAGAAGAAGAAGAAACAGAGAGGGGAGCAGAAGGTTTACTGGAGAGAATTTCCCTAATATGGCAAAGGGAACAAGCATCCAAATCCAGGAGGTGCAGAGAACCCCCCTCAAAATCAACAAGAATATGTCCACACTCAATCACCTAATAGTAAAATTTACAAGTCTTAGTGACAAAGAGAAAATCCTGAATGCAGCCCGGGAAAAGAAGTCTGTAACATACAATGGTAAAAATATTAGATTGGCAGCAGACTTATCCACAGAGACCTGGCAGGCCAGAAAGAGCTGGTATGATATATTCAGAGCACTAAATGAGAAAAACATGCAGCAAAGAATATTATATCCAGCTAAGCTATCATTGAAAATAGAAGGAGAGATAAAAAGCTTTCAGGACAAACAAAAACTGAAAGAATTGGCAAACACCAAACCAGCTCTACGGGAAATATTGAAAGGGGTCCTCTAAGCAAAGAGGGAGCCTAAATGTAGTAGATCAGAAAGGAACAGAGACAATATACAGTAACAGTCACCTTACAGGCAATGCAATGGCACTAAATTCATATCTCTCAATAGTTACCCTGAATGTTAATGGGCTAAATGCCCCAATCAAAAGACACAGGGTATCAGAATGGATAAAAAAAAACAAAACCCAGGGCGCCTGGAAGGCTCAGTGGGTTAAAGCCTCTGCCTTCGGCTCAGGTCATGGTCTCAGGGTCCTGGGATTGAGCCCCACATCGGGCTCTCTGCTCAGCAGGGAGCCTGCTTTCCCCTCTCTCTCTTTCTGCCTGCCTCTCGGCCTACTTGTGATCTCTGTCTGTCAAATAAATAAATAAAAATCTTAAAAAACAAAAAATCTATATGTTGCCAACAAGAAACTCATTTATACCCGAAGACACATCCAGATTTAAAGTGAGGGGGTGGAAAACAATTTACCATGCTAATAGGCATCAGAAGAAAACTGGGATAGCAAACCTTATATCAGATCATCTAGACTTAAGCCAAAGACTAGAATAAGAGATGAGGAAAGACACTATATCATACTCAAAGGGTCTGTCCAACAAGAAGATCTAACCATTTTAAATATCTATGCCCTTAACGTGGGAGCAGCCAACTATATAAACCAATTAATAACAAAATCAAAGAAACACATCGATAATAATACAATAATAGTAGGGAACTTTAACACTCCCCTCACTGAAATGGACAGATCATCCAAGCAAAAGACCAACAAGGAAATAAAGGCCTTAAATGACACACTGGACCAGATGGACATCACAGATATATTCAGAACATTTCATCCCAAAGCAACAGAATACACATTCTTCTCTAGTGCACATGGAACATTCTCCAGCATAGATCACATCCTGGGTCCTAAATTAGGTCTCAACCAGTGTCAAAAGATTGGAATCATTGCCTGCATATTTTCAGACCACAGTGCTCTGAAGCTAGAACTCAGTCACAAGAGGAAAGATGGAAAGAACTCAAATACATGGAGACTAAACAGCATCCTTCTAAAGAAAGAATCGGTCAACCAGGAAATTAAAGAAGAATTGAAAAAATTCATGGAAACAAATGATAATGAAAACACAATGGTCTGAAATCTGTGGGACAGAGTAAAGGCAGTCCTGAGAGGAAAATATATAGCGGTACAAGCCTTTCTCAAGAAACAAGAAAGGTCTCAAGTACACAACCTAACCCTAAAGGAGCTGGAGAAAGAACAAGAAAGAAACCCTAAACCCAGCAGGAGAAGAGAAATCATAAAGATCAGAGCAGAAATCAATGAAGTAGAAACCAAAAAAAAAAAAAAAAAAATAGAACAAATCAATGAAACTAGGAGCTGGTTCTTTGAAAGAATTAATAAGATTGATAAACCCCTGGCCAGACTTATCAAAAAGAAAAGAGAAAGGACCCAAATAAATAAAATCATGAATGAAAGAGGAGAGATCACAACTAACACCAAAGAAATACAGACAATTATAAGAACATACTATGAGCAACTCTATGCCAACAAATTTGACAATCTGGAAGAAACAGATGCATTCCTGGAGACATATACACTACCACAACTGAACCAGGAAGAAGTAGAAAACCTGAACAGACCCATAACCAGTAAGGAGATTGAAACAGTCATCAAAAATCTCCAAACAAACAAAAGCCCAGGGCCAGAGGGCTTCTTAGGGGAATTCTACCAAACATTTAAAGAAGAACTAATTCCTATTCTCCTGAAACTGTTCCAAAAAATAGAAATGGAAGGAAAACTTCCAAACTCATTTTATGAGGCCAGCATCACCTTGATCCCAAAACCAGACAAGGATCTCACCAAAAAAGAGAACTACAGACCAATGTCCTTGATGAACACAGATGCAAAAATTCTCACCAAAATACTAGCCAATAGGATTCAACAGTACATTAAAAGAATTATTCACCACGACCAAGTGGGATTTATTCCAGGGCTGCAAGGTTGGTTCAACATCTGCAAGTCAATCAATGTGATACAACACATTAAAAAAAGAAAGAACAAGGACCATATGATACTCTCAATAGACGCTGAAAAAGCATTTGACAAAGTACAGCATCCCTTCCTGATCAAAACTCTTCAAAGTGTAGGGATAGGGGGCACATACCTCAATATTATCAAAGCCATCTATGAAAAACCCACTGCAAATATCATTCTCAATGGAGAAAAATGGAAACCTTTTCAGTTAAGGTCAGGAAAACGACAGGGATGTCCATTATCACCACTGCTATTCAACATAGTACTAGAAGTCCTAGTCTTAGCAACCAGACAACAAAAGGAAATTAAAGGCATCCAAATCAGCAAAGAAGAAGTCAAACTATCACTCTTCGCAGACGATATGATACTATATGTGGAAAACCCAAAAGACTCCACTCCAAAACTGCTAGAACTTGTACAGGAATTCAGTAAAGTGTCAGGATATAAAATCAGTACACAGAAATCAGTTGCATTTCTGTACACCAACAACAATACAGAAGAAAGAGAAATTAAGGAGTCAATCCCATTTACAATTGCACCCAAAACTATAAGATACCTAGGAATAAACCTAAACAAAGAGGCTAAGAATCTATATGCAGAAAACTATAAAGTACTTACGAAATAAATTGAGGAAGACACAAAGAAATGGAAAAATGTTCCATGCTCCTGGATTGGAAGAATAAATATCGTGAAAATGTTTATGCTACCTAAAGCAATCTACACATTTAATGCAATCACTATCAAAATACCATTCATTTTTTTCAAAGAAATGGAAAAAATAATCCTAAAATTTATATGGAACCAGAAAAGGTTCCTCAAATAGCCAAAGGAATATTGAAAAAGAAAGCCAAAGTGGGTGGCATCACAATTCTGGACTTCAAGCTCTATTACAAAGCTGTTATCATCAAGACAGCATGGGACTGGCACAAAAGCAGACACATAGATCAATGGAACAGAATAAAGAGCCCAGCAATAGACCCTCAACTCTATGGTCAACTAATCTTCGACAAAGCAGGAAAGAATGTCCAATGGAAAAAAAGACAGCCTCTTCAATAAATGGTGCTGGGAAAATTGGACAGCCACATGCAGAAATATGAAACTGGACCAATCCTTACACCACACACATGAAAATAGACTCAAAATGGATGAAGGACCTCAATGTGAGAAAGGAATCCATCAAAATCCTGAGGAGAACACGGCAGCAACCTCTTCGACCTCAGCCGCAGCAACATCTTCTTAGGGACATCGCCAAAGGCAAGGGAAGCAAGGGCAAAAATGAACTATTGGGATTTCATCAAGATCAAAGCTTTTGCACAGCAAAGGAAACAGTTAACAAAACCAAAAGACAACTGACAGAATGGGAGAAGATATTTCCAAACAACATATCAGATAAAGGACTAGTGTCCAAAATCTATAAGGAACTTAGCAAACTCAACACCCAAAGAACAAATAATCCAATCAAGAAATGGGCAGAAAACATGAACAGACATTTCTGCAAAGAAGACATCCAGATGGCCAATAGACACATGAAAAAGTGCTCCATATCACTCGGCATCAGGGAAATACAAATCAAAACCACAATGAGATATCACCTCATACCAGTCAGAATGGCTATAATTAACAAGTCAGGAAATGACAGATGCTGGCGAGGATGCGGAGAAAGGGGAACCCTCCTACACTGTTGGTGGGAATGCAACCTGGTGCAACCACTCTGGAAAACAGCATGGAGGTTCCTCAAAATGTTGAAAATAATACTACCCTATGACCCAGCAATTGCACTACTGGGTATTTACCCTAAAGATACAAATGTAGTGATCCAAAGGGGCACGTGCACCAGAATGTCTATTGCAGCAATGTCTAGAATAGCCAAACTATGGAAATAACCTAGATGTCCATCAACAGATGAATGGATAAAGAAGAAGAGGTATATATACACAATATGCAGCCATCAAAAGAAATGAAATCTTGCCATTGCGACAACGTGGATGGAACTAGAGGGTATCATGCTTATTGAAATAAGTCAGTTGGAGAAAGACAACTATCATATGATCTCCCTGATATGAGAACGTGGAGATGCAACATGGGGGATTAGGGAGGTAGGAGAAGAATAAATGAAACAAGATGGGATTGGGAGGGAGACAAACCATCAGTGACACTTAATCTCACAAAATAAACTGAGGGTTGCTGGGGAGAGGGGGGGTTGGGAGAGGAAGAGTGGGGTTATGGACATTGGGGAGGGTATGTGCTATGGTGAGTGTTGTGAAGTGTGTAAACCTGTACCCCTGGGGATAAAAATACATTATATGTTTATAAAAAAATAAAAAATAAATCAGAAATTTAAAAAAAAACTGAGAAAAAAAATATATCCGGGGCACTTCTGTGGCTCATTGGGTTAAGCCTCTGCCTTCAGCTCAGGTCATGATCCCAGGGTCCTGGGATTGAGCCCCGCATAGGGCTCTCTGCACCACAGGGAGCCTGCTTCCTCCTCTCTCTCTGCCTGCCTCTCTGGCTACCTGTGATCTCTGTCAAATAAATAAATAAAATCTTACAAAAAAATAAAATATAACTTTCTATGGTAGACTCTATGCTGTTCCATGCAATGATCATTTAGCACTAAACAAGATAGAGCTGTTCCCTTTGCTCAGAGATGTTACATTCCAGTGAGGAAGGAATACATACAATAAAACAATAAACAACCAAGATAATTTCAATGTGTAACAAGTTCTATAAAGGAAATAAAGTAGAAATTAGAAAAATAGATAATATGAAATAAATTGAAGGAGAAAAAATATACACCTGCTTTGAGGTAATCTGTTTTAATGGTTTTTACTTTTTTTCAGAATATTTAGGATGTGTTAATTGAGAGATAAATTTATTCCTCCCTAATACCTATGTGATATATAGCTAAAAAGAATAATGCTTACATGCTGATAAAAATTTACTAGCCAAATTGCAATAGCAGGTAGTGTAATTTAGTAAGCTATTAAATTGAGAGATTGAAAAATTAAGAAAAATTTATCTTCATGCAATTATGAGGTATGAGTTTTGAGTACCCAGTGAAAGATCAGACTAAAGGCCATTCATATAATAATCTGGAAGCCCATTCAACTCATTGCATTTCAAGAACCATTAGTAAAAAATTAGCAATGTAATGTAAAAAAATAAAAATTATGGAAGAACAGATGATTCAAAAGATCACTAAAGAACACCTCCAAGTTGAGTCAAGTCTCACTTCCAGTTCCTCAGGGAATAAATATTATTTCAGGACAACAGCTATTTGAAAAATAATGTAGTGAATTGTTCTTCATTCAGGAGCTAATAAACCGTAATTTATATTTTGGAACCAACTGTAAAACTTGCTTATGCTTGGTTTAAAGACCACCAGAAAAAAATAATATTCATTGAAAAGGCATAGAGATTATAAACAGTGATTTTTCTTTCTAGTATATCCAAAGGTATTATTACATAAAGCAACAATAGCAGTGATTTACTCCTAAGTATTTGAATAGGTTTACGTTTGCAGATGAGGGACAAAATGTCGTTCAACAAAACCAGTGAAGGTAAGTCGCCTGCATTTGATTTCCAGTCCAGTAACTATTACATTCCAAAAGTTTTATATACTCAAGGGAAGCATGTTAGTTTTAAATCATTTATGAAATTATTTTTGAGTGATTTGTTAAGGGAAAATACAGGAAAAAACCCTCAACTTTAAATTCATGGCCATTCTATTCATGTATTATTTTCATAAAACATGTCATTTTCATGAACATTGAAAATATTTAACATGGTGTGAGAAACACAAACCCATCTTTAGACAGCTATGTGTAAAGTTTTAATTACTTTTCAGCATTATGCTAAAATATAGAATATACATATACTATGTACATACATATATACATATATATATTATATATATCATCTTCAAATCCTTATCATCTCCCAAAAATAGTTGACAGCAGTAACTTTCTTGAGCTGGTCCTAATCAATTTAAAAACTTTTGTCTTTGTCTTTATCTTTCTTAGATGCAGTGATATATTTATTGTTGAAAATTTGTAGTTTTCTGTTCTTATTTCTATTCTGTGCTTTCTGCCTTCCATATTTCTTAAATTGGCCCTTTCATGTAAGATGAGCAGATACTGAATAAAACAGTAATTTTTAAAAGCCATCATCACTATTAAGCAAGATATTCAAAAGACAAGAGTATTTAAGAAATCTTCTAAATCTTACATGTAGCAAATGCCTTCAGGCACCCAAGGCTGTGCTTAGTGAGTTAAGACATTAGCATGGTTTTCCTCAGCTTTTTGGCCTTGGTTCACTGTTGCCACTTAAGTCCAGTATGAAACGCACCATAACAAATGTCACAATAAAGAGACTTTTTTTTTTTTTTTTTGGTAACAGAGCTTTTTGATGATTATTTGACATAGTACACAGCATGGACTGGAGTAGGGGGAAATTTCTGGGTCATAGGAGTGGGAGAAGGATCATAAAAAAAAAGAATTTATCATAACATGCATGGAATTTGGTTATGACAGGGGTACCCGGGTGCCTCAGTTGGTTGGGCCTCTGACTCTTGATTTTGGCTCAGGTCATGATCTTGGAGTCATGAGATCGAGGCCCATGTCAGGCTCCATGCTCAGCGTGTGGAATCTGCTTGAGATTCTTTCTTTCCTTCTACCTCTGCCCCTCCCCCATCTCTCTCTCTCTCGCAAATAAATAAATAAAATCTCAAAACAAAGAATTTGGTGATATCAGTGAACTTCCTGGAAATAGAGAGGAAATGATAAATCTGAGAGACATTTTAAATGGACTAGTAATAGGTTCTAGAGAACCTGGTCAGAGACTGACCAAATAGTCTTACTAGTGCAAAAGCCTATAAAAGCTCTCTTATTGATGACCTCATAGCATTGCCCAATTTGCTCTACTCCCTGCCTAACATCTCGTGACTCATAGAATGAATCCATCACTCCAGCTGGATTTATATCCTCACTGCTTCTCTTCACTCACCTTACCAATGCTTACCATGCTGATGCATATTTACTTCTAATATGCCTTCATATCTCTACTCCATTTATGTTATTTTTAGTCTTTCTTCATTATGCAAAACCATACTTCTTCCCCAACTATGTAATCAACAGCTATACTGATCTCTCCCTTTTCTTAATTCAAAGATCACATGGAGTCTATGTTGAGTGTGCAGTGCACATTCATTCTCCCTTAGTGTAACACACTCTCCATTATTCTCTCAGAAGTCACAAACTACTACCATTTTTTCCCCCAAACTGCATCTCCAATTTATTCTCTTCACTTACATCACTCAGCTCTTCCCCTTGTATAGGATCTAGTTACTTCATGCCTGAATAACATATAGTCATAAGAGCTAACTAGCAAAAGTCTCTAGTCCTCATATAAAAAGAGCTAACACATGTTGAAACTCACTATGTAATAAACTCTGAATATCACACCTTTAAATCCTTATAACAAGACTATTTTTCTATTTTATGGCTGAATGAGATGACCAAATTCTTCCTATTTTAGTATGAGGGAAGTGTGGATTAACCCCAAAGTCCAAACAATAAGTCTATGTTTTTTAATACTAAATCAAAACTCATCATTCTTTGCCTGTCTGGCATCTTGCACATCACTTCTCTGTAAATTTGCAAAAAATTATTACTTTCATTATGTTACAGGGAGGAATAAAAAACAAAGCAAAAGCAAACCAGTGTCATGGTACATGCCCTCTAAGAGAGTGATGTAACTCAACTTTTGAGTTGGTGGAGCTTTTGTTTGAATAAAATTAAGAAACTGCATATCACAGATAGACAAGGGTGAAATAAAGAGAACATGCCTTTGATCTGTAAAATAGAAAGGACAAACATTTTGTCATTCAGTAAGCCATCCAGGGAGAGGAGGACATAAAGGATTTGAAACTCAGAGATAGACAGAAGAATTCGTGAGAAAGTGATGGGCCTACGTCAGGGCATAAAGAAGGAAATCGCCCATATAAAACTTGGTGAGCAATAACTCATCAATTTACAAAAAATGCCATGTCTGGCATTGACTTTGAACTTATTTCTTGCTTGTTTTACAAGTTTCCCCAATATTTTCTGTAAACAACTATTATATCTGACAGCCTTGGGTTGGTAGTGATCTGCAGAAATCGTGGAATGCCATGCTGTGACATGGCACTGCAGTTCTGTGATAGAAGCCTTAAGTTCAGAATGGTGTCAGGAGAGAGTGGAAAAGCATGGTACCCCATGATCTGACTGCTTCCTTTCCTCCAAATAGAACTAGAAGGAAGTGACCCTTGGAGAAGTGTACATGTATGGTTAGACCATCTTATTGCAGAGGGGCATGAGAGAGAAATGATATCACCAGTGCTTGGAGCAACTGGGTGTAACCAATTAAAGTTTAATTATGCATATAACCCTCATGCTCAAAAACCAACAAAAACGTTCTGCTTCTCACACTGACTCTAATTTGTGGGCTTGTTTTTCAACTTCTAATGTATTTAACATACTATCTGTTCATAAATGCATTCATTCCCATTTTAATCAATCTTCTATTGTTTTTATAGAGATACTCACTTACTGCCTACCTCTGTACCTGCCAGTGTAGAAGGAACTAGACATCTTCATATATATTTCCACCTTCCAATTTCTGCCCCAGAAATCCAGTTCTACAAACTGTCTTCTCATGATGCGCTTATTTTGTCTTTTCTGTCCTTGCTCATACATTTTTTCCCAAGCTTCTTCCAAGCGATTTCTTCATTATTTGAATAACTAATTGTGCTTGCTTTTGGCCTCATCTTA
Organism: Meles meles; assembly: GCF_922984935.1. Taxonomy (NCBI): domain Eukaryota; kingdom Metazoa; phylum Chordata; class Mammalia; order Carnivora; family Mustelidae; genus Meles; species Meles meles. Next base: position 33,922,593 of record NC_060072.1, read on the forward strand.
AAGAGACTAGGTTATGCTTTATTGAGTAACAGAGGCTTTGTGTCCCACAGAAGCCATGGAGGGCTTAACTTCTTAATCTTTCACATCTCCAATGGTAATACAGAACAAAACTGATGTGGTTGGCTGAGTAACAGACACAAGATGTCACATATTACACTCCAGAATCTGTGAATGATACTTTAGATGGTAAAGAAAATAAAAATAAATAAATGAAAAATAAATAATTAAATGACACTGCAGACATTAAGAGTTTTGAGACAGGAAGACTATCCTGGAATAGCTGGGTGGACTATGGGTATAACTGTAAATGTTCTTACAAGAGGCAGAGATTTCATTACAGTAGAGAAGGCGATGTGACCCACAAAGCAGAGAATGGAGTGATGGGATCAAAAGGCAAGGAATGCTAAAAGACACTAAAAGAAAAAGAGTCAAGGAAAATATTCTCCCCTGGAGCTTCTAGAAGAAAGCAAGCCTGTGGACTCTCTGATTTGAGCTTGTTTGTCTCATTTTGGACTTCTAATCTCCACAGCAACAGGAGAATGAATTTCTGTTATTTTGAGGCTCTAAATTTGTGGTAATATGTTACAATGGCGATTGCAAACAAATACAACTGAGTATATAGTAGCTACTTAATAATTATTTGATTGACACTCGGACTTTAGGCCATGAGAAGGACTTGTGCAAAGCACTCCCCTAGCACTTTGAAAGCACTTTCCTAGCGCTTCTAGTAAATTCTTCATTGTTCTTGTTTAAGTTGAAATAAAAGCAATATACTCTAGGTAAAATGCAATATGATGTAATTTATATTCAAAAGGCAATTTTTCTTAAATTATTTCTCCATTTTTGTGCCGATTAATGGTATTTAGACAGACAACAGACTCAGTTTACAATGTGTTTATTACTAAAAAACAATAATTAATATTATACATGTAGAAAAAGGAAAATAACAGACTACATTTTGCTGGTCTTGCAGTTAATTCTTCAATGTTTACTTTCTTTCCAAGTTTACATTGTTGCACAGGTTGGCACAGGAACTTTCTATTATAAAAAAATAATTTTCTTAGACTGTTTTAATTCATATTTCAGAAAATATATATTTTGTCTTACCTGATAACTAGAACAATTTACATATGAACGAATCTTCGGTAAGTGTTTAAGAGATAAATGACCCAATATAAAAAAAGTCATCTTCTTTGAGAAATGTAAATCTCAGATCTCACTTTGTTATCTTGATAAATATATGTAAACCAGAAAATTTGACATGTGTAGTAGATCATCTCCTTATTTTGATAACTGAGGGCCTCACTGCACTATATTAAAAAAAACTGAGGGACTTGCAATATATTTTATTCAGAATCTGTTATAGACTGAATTGTGGCCCCCCCTCCATGATTCATTATGTTAGGTCTTAATTGTCAATACCTCAGAATACAGCTGGCATTTGGAGATAAGACCCTCAAAGAGGTGATTAAGTTAAAATGAGGGTAGGATATAATCCAGTGTGAACAGTATCCTTCTAAGAAGAGGAGACTAAGACACAGATGCTAGGGACTAAGAGGAGACTAAGACAGAGATGCTAGGGATGTAAATGGCAAGAAGGGAAGACAGTGTGAAGAGGAGCAAAAATGTGTCCTTCTGTAAGACAAGGTGTGAAGCTTCAGAGAAAACCAACCCTGCTCACACCTTCATCTTGGACTTCAGCTTCCAGAACTATGAGCAAATGGGCTGCTTTTGCTTAAGCCATTCACTCTTTTTTTTTTTTTTTAATGACAACCCTGGTAAACTAATACAGCATCTTAAAATATCTTATCATTCCAACAATGATAGATTTTGTTAATCTATATCTAGTCTTTTCTCAAATCTCTAGTTATTCACAGTTCTTGTAGCCATGATGTCAGCAGATTTTAACAGTTAATATTTATTAAAAGTGCTACCAGTGGGGCACCTGGGTGGCTCAGTGGTTTAAGCCTCTGCCATCGGCTCAGGTCATGATCTCAGGGTCCTGGGATCGAGCCCCGCATCAGGCTCTCGCTCAGTGGGAGCCTGTTTCTCCCTCTCTCTCTGCCTGCCTCTCTGCCTACTTGTGACCTCTCTCTGTCAAATAAATAAATAAAATATGGGGAAAAAAAGTGCTACCAGTACTTCAGATGCTTATGTATGTGGATATAAAAAAACAAACACATATGCACAAATGGAGGTAAATACTATTCATTGTTACCCAGCCCTAAAGTGTCAGCACTCCAAAAGTTGTCAGAATATGACTACGTGGCACCATCAGAAAAGATACAAGAAAATTTTTGGCCACTCATGGGAAAGAAAAAGAATATGCTTTGAAATTTGGAGATGGCCTTTTCTATTTGGGGACTGTAATAAGCAGAGTTCTTAATTTTCTCTAAGATTCCCAACCCCTGATATTCAGGCCCTGACTCATCCTCAAGATAGTGAATTTTATTTCCATGATCAAGTTATGTTATTTGGCACAACTGAACTTAAGATAGGAAAATTAACCAAGTGATTCTGACCTAATAACATGAGCTGTTTAAAAGCATGTTTTCTCTGGCTAGTTGCAGAAGTGGAAATGAGAGATTTGAAACAGGAGAAAGATTTGATATGGCATTGTTGGCTCGAAGATGAAGGGGGACATATAGGAAGAACCTGAAAGAATCCTCTAGAAATTCTTTTTTTTTTTTTAAGATTTTATTTATTTATTTGACATCGAGAGAGAAATCACAAGTGGGCAGAGAGGCAAGCAGAGGGGGAGGGGGAAGCAGGCTCCCTGCTGTGCAAAGAGCCCAATGTGGGACTCAATCCCAGGACCCTGAGATCATGACCTGAGTCTAAGGCAGAGGCTTAACCCACTGAGCCACGCAGGCGCTCCTAGAAATTCTTTAAGAGCAAAAAATTCAGTATCTTGGTACCACAACTGCAAGGAGCTATATTTTGCCAACTACCTGAATGAACTTCTAAGCAGATCATTCTCCAGCTCCTCCCATCAGGGAGCCAAGCCCAGATGACATCTTTATTTCCACCCTGTGAGTGAGCAGACAACATAGCCTCATCTTGCTGGACTTCTGACATAGAAAATCATGAACAAAGAAATGAGTGTTGTTTTAAGCTTTTAATTTTGTGGTAATGTATCATTCAGCCACAGAAAACAAATAAAGGACTATATAAGGAGTTATAATAATACATTCAAGCTTCTTTAGATTCAAAATTATTTATAAGACTATACATTATGTGTTTTCTGGTATAAGAAAACTGATTAAGATTCAGTTGTAACTCACCAAGGAACTACTGTCTAAATTACTCATAATCATTAGGAACCAACTTTGTCAATACTAAATCAATCCATAATCATTGCTGTTCAATCAGTGGGTCCATGTTGATAGAGAAAAATATAACCCCAAAATAGATATATAGTATATGGGGCAGGAGTATTAACATACAAGCAGTGCTACTGGACGTGTAACAGTAAACAGAAAAATACACTTTCATCTGGCTGGGCTGAACCCAGAAGGGGAGAGAGTTTCTTTGAGATGGGGATACTAGTGAAGCAATTAGGAAATAACTACATTAGAGAAAGAAATTTTGAACAATGTAGAAAACCTGCATAGATTACTTTTCTCATATTTTAAACTGCAAAGATCTACAAAACCCAGAAGCCTAATTATCACAAAAGCCATATTTACATTTGAATGACCACATTTCCTGTACTTCCTACTCTACACAGCTTTGTATTATAGTAATTAGGAACAGAAACGGAAACAACCATTCAAATATAGGCCCTAAAAGCTGCGTACTTGTAACTAAGATCCTATTCTTTAAAGGGCAATTTCAGGAAATAAACATAAGCTTTTTTTCAAAGAACTTACCAATTTGGATCAATAAAGAAGAACTAAGCAGATATAGAACCAAAATGAAGAAAAATGATCAGGATAAGCTAAGGACGTCACCAGGTAACAAAAATGAAAAATGATCACCATAGTACCTAAAACTGTTATATAATCTTTCTAAATAGCCCTTTTAGTAAGTTATATATGGCTGATGTCATACTCTAGGTTTTTATCTTAGTTCATCTTTAAGAGCAGCAACCAAGATAGATAACTAGCTGCACAGCCTTGCCAAATTGAGTTACCACTCTGTGCCTCAGTTTCCCAGTTTACAGTGAAGAAAAGCTAGTTCACAGGATGAATGAGTATTTCCGAAGCACTTAGAATAGCATCCGACATCATGTGAACATTGTATAAATGTGTGCTATCATAATCTTTAAAACACTGGACCAAAAAAATCTTTGGATTAGAGCATGAATTCATCAACCAAAACATCAAAAAACATTTTGATTCTCTATTAGGTGCCACATCAGATGTGAATGAAACACTGCCAGATACAGTCCATGTCCTCAACGAACTTATAGTCTAGGGGCACCTGGGTGGCTCAGTGGGTTAAGCCTCTGCCTTCAGCTCAGGTCATGATCTCAGGGTCCTGGGATTGAGCCCCGCATTGGGCTCTCTGCTCAGCAGGGAACCTGCTTCCTCCTCTCTCTCTGCCTGCCTCTCTGCCTACTTGTGATCTCTCTCTCTGTTAAATAAATAAATAAAATTTAAAAAAAAAAAAGAACTTATAGTCTAGAGTGGGTTAGATGGACAAGAGTGGGTTAGAAATGCCAATAGCATATGAGAAGTACTCAGGGGAATATATAAAATGGCCATAAAGATAAATACCTACTTCTAAGATGGGCATGAAGTTCCAATGTGATCATTTCTAAAAAGATTTTAGTACAGTATTTGGCACAGAGGAAGAGCTTAATAAATGCACTTCTCCTTGTATTATATAGTCTTGTTTGCTTATATGTTTTCATGCTTGTGTTTCCACTAGTGCATGAGTTCCCCTAAGGGGAGGAAAAAAAAAACAAAAACAAAAACAAAAAAAGACCTCATCCTCAATCACATTCAGTATATTTTGGACAATCCATACCTGATACTCTACTAAGTACTAAAGACATAAAGGTTAAACACAGGGTCCTTGCTTTAAAGAGAAAGAATTTTATACCTTTGAATTGCAACCTTTAAAAAAAAAATCTTTAAAAAAATGAATTACAACCTTATGTGGTAAACATAAATGAAGGGTTATAAGCAATAAAATGTGGAAATTTAGAGAATAGGACAATGTTCCCTGAAGAAGCAAGAGGTTCTAAAAGGTATACTACATCATCTGGGTTTTAAACTGAAGGTAGGACTTTTGCAGCTAACAACTGGGGTGATAGGAACCATGTAATGAAAATACCTAATCAGTTTAGAGGTTTTAAAGAAGATTCTTGAAGGCAGTGGAGAGGAAAAAGAGGGAATGCGTAGTAGATAGATATCGGAGGGCAGACGTGGGTGACTGGGGCATCTGGAATTTTGGAATAACTTGTACTTGAAGGTAAGAAATTGAGATTGTGTACAGAGAGTGGTATTGAAAATTGGATCAATGCCCTGACTATGATGCTGGAACTCCCTCTGTCCTTAAGTCCATGGACTGTGATTTTCACAGAGTAAGCTTTGCTTTAAGGAAGAACACTGACTGAAAGTTCATAGGTTAGTGGGCCTCTAGGTTAGTGCCTGGACCTGATCTTCATCTTTAGTACTGTGCTTAAGGAACACTCTATGTTCTACAAACATTTGTGGAATTAAATTGAAAGTATGGGCTTACCCCAAAACCCTTTCTTACCAAACCCACAATAAAAATCCTTCTTATTGAAATGGTTCAGATTCTAATATATTTAAACCTGTATCCTAACAAGAGACCTCTTATCTTACGATTTGATTGTTCTAACAAGGAAGGTGACTCTCAAACCTTTTACTGCATTGAAAAGGTTTGAGGTGGGATCATGGAATTATGAAAGATAATAAGATAGATGAACAATTCTCATCATAAATTTCCTTGTTTACAAAATTAAATATTTGTTTCATTTCTGCTTATTTTGATGTTATGGGGGAGAACAATTAGATATGCAACTGTTGAATCCACAGGTATCAGGATATGTTGTCACAAGTTTCTATTTGTACTCTGAAAGCCGAGAGTGCACTTGGTTCTGAACAAATTGGTTATCAGACTAGAAAAATGGGAGTCTGGAAAGTTAAGATTCTAACTATGAGAACTGGATTTTTTTCTCTTCATCACAACTGGCTTAAGAATCTTTTCTAAAATATTTCTCAAACATCTAAGAAATGAATTTATTATCCAGTCTTGTATGATTACACTGTATTTGTAATCTATTATTTGGCCAACATGGGTCTGAATTTTGTAATGGGTGTGTCTTGGTATATAGTAATTAAACTATGATTAAGTCAATTTAGATGAGTATCTCCTAGTGTTTATGTTTAATTTGAAGGCAATAATAGTGTTAGTCATAGTATATGTTAAGCCCATCAAATTGCTTAATGAGGTGTCTTTATTAATATATGAACATTGAAAACTATAATTTAGTAAAATTCAATTCTAGCAAAATATGCAAATAAAGTTATGCTCTCTCCAAATGAAGACCATTATTTTGCACTATGTAGAGGGATTTTCCCCCTAAGAGATTATATGCTTCAGATAATAGTCTCTCTTCCCTCTACTTTCTATGACCAAAGTTACCATAGACTAAATTCTAATCCCCAGTGCAGTGAGCTTGTTTGTATTACATGGGTGAGGTGGGTAGGAGAGAAGCAAAGGTCTATTTCCTGACACTTTACATTAGTTGATTTTAAATAGAAGGTGTCTCATTATGATTTTCTAGATTAATAGTTTCTTATCTTTTATTTGCTGTCCATAGAATGCAGAGGTACAACACACTTTCACTGCACATACTCATACTCAGCTGGGGTGGGGGGTTATAATTGCCACAGGAGATGCTCCCCACCCCCCCACCCCCCACCCCCCCGTGCCCACACAGCCATCACAATTTGAACATTTATTTGAGGCACCTGGCTGGTTCAGTTGGTTAAACCATCTGCCTTCAGCTCAGGTCATGAACCCAAGGGTCCTGGGATTGAGTCCCACATCGGGCTCCCTGCTTAGCAGGAAGCCTGCTTCTCCCTCTGCCCCTCTCTCTCTCTCTCTTTCTCTCTCTCTCTCTCAAATAAATAAATAAAATCTTTAAAAAAATAAAAACAAACATTTTCTTAAATGATAGTTATTATATATTTATGTATTTACACAGTTCATCATTGTTTAAATGCATTCGTGTTTAGGAATGGAAATCCCCTAATAACAAAATGTGCTTTTCATCAATTTTATCCTCTGACTTTCCAGTGTAGACTGTGTCTAATCATGTCCACTTAGAGCTAAAGCCTTTGTTCCATCTAATTTTCACCAGACTGGAATAAAACAAAATAAAGGCAGCCATTGTCTGTCCCTTTTTTTTCTCTGATTGGCCAAGAAAAAGCTATTTCATATTTATAGTTCATGTCATCAAGTGACCAGTTTTGTAAGCTAAGCCATATAAAGCATTATACTCTAGGCTTAGAAGAGAAGAAACTGTGAAGAAGAAGGGGGAAAAGAAAGAATCATTATTTAAACTCTAAATGAAATAAAATTTGATTTTATGTCATATTTTTCAAATGATAATAGATGGATGACCAATAACTTGTCTCCTCCTTTCAAGACTTTGGTGAAAAACAAAAATATTTTTATGGGCTTAAAGTCCTTTTTAAAGTGTGTGTTCAGATATTCCCTTGATAACCATACCAAATCATGCTGGGTGAATAGAGCTCTTCAGCAGGTTTTAGTCATTTGTATTTCAGTCCATACTAATGGGAAATGGGAGAATTTTTGTTTAAAAGAAATTCTTTAACTGATTGCGGTTTAACTGGTAGTCTAGGCTTATCAGAATGATAAGAGCAACTATCCATGTAAATTCTGAAAGAAAAAAAAATAATTTACTTACACTGATGACCATGTAAAGAATGTCTTTATTCTAATTAAAAAGATGGTATAAATAAGGTAAAAAGTTCCTGAGGAATTAAAATTTTCCTAACAGAATCTCTTATTTCATCAATCTGGTTGAGTGTGAGGTATTGTTTGCACAGTATACCTTACTTTTGATGTTGCATTTATCAGCCTCAATTTTAAACCTCACACAGACAGAGCGCTGACTTTTCAGGGATCCAACAGAAAAGAAAAAAGGTGTTCTATATTTTATTTACAGAGTCTATTTTTCTTTTTTCAAGCTCAAAGATGAGGAGGCACAAGGTGCTTAGAGGTATACTTGTTCCCTTATCCTCAAAAGTTATCTCACAGAAGCAGGACAGACGTAAGGACATGATTAGTGGCTCAGAAGTTGCTGGCAAAAGATCTCTGCCCTGAGTTTCAACAAGGCTTTGGCACTAGAGGAAATTATGTAAACCATGATATTACCAGGGAAACTAATGACCCAGATACTAATTCCCCATCAGGTTCCTTATAGGAAGGAAGGTAAGAGAGTAGAAGGCTAAATAGGGACATAGAAACAGAGCTATTTGATGATAATGGCTCACTCTTCCCTCTTGAGAGGAAAATTACTCATTCTACTCCAGTTCCATAGTCTACTTGGAGTTCTATAACATGCTTTTACTTTTCTTTATGCTACAGTGACCTTTGTCCTTTAAAATCCCCACCTTTTACAATTTGTTGTACCATCTGAGGAAATAATGCATAGTTACATTTCTATTATGTACTAACATTACCTATTAATGTTTTCTCAATGCCTCATTAATTTTCCTAAAACCTGGGCACAGTTCCCAAAAGGAAATGTCAACTGCTTATAGTATTTCCTCTTCAGTAGTTTTTCAACACTGAGAACCTCAATAACCTGATAACTTTCTTCAAAGTACAACACAACATTAGGAAGACTTAGTCAGAATTAAACATTTTCTAGAGAGTTAGGCTCCTAGTTTGCAGCTGCATTTCAAAAGTAATCACTAGATTTGCAATAAAGTTTTGGGGCAATAACTCAATTTTCCTAATGTGGAGTTCTAGAAATCTTCTCCTCAAAAAAAGAAAAAGGAGGAGTTAAGAAAGAAGAAGTTGTTTTTAGACTTTCATACACCTTAGGAAAAGCTGAAATTTTTGTAGACTATTAATTCGTACCCTTCACAGATTTTACATATAGCTCACAAAAAATTAAAAGGAAAGAACTGAAAGTTTTAGAAAGAAAAGGAAGAATGTAAGGTGACTATCTCTGAGGATTCTTTTAAGATCACAACAGGAGAAACATTTATATTTCTTAAAGCTTTCAGAATTCTTTTGAACCAACAACCATGCAAATTTTTGGAAAGAAATGGAAAAATAGGAAAAGGCACCCTTATTTTCCCAAAATGTTGGCTTCCTAGGAAGACAGGTGAGGAACCAGTTGGTTACACCCATACCCTATTCCTTCTCCTTTCAATTTTCTCAGAAGAAATGGCTTGAGTGACATCATGTTTCACAGAAGTAGGTCAACTAGAGGACATTCAACTCTACAGTTATCTGGAACTGATGAGAACAGTGTTCTTTGAAACCTTGGTTGGAATGAGTGGATGATTCCAGGAAAGCTTCTAAAGGTAAATTTCCTCTTAGGGATTTTTGTGGGGAGTTTCAGATACATGCGCCTCCACAGTTCTTAATTACTATTACCTCTTGAGTAGTACCTAGATGTGCTTTATTTAAAGATTTTCTTTGAAGGCTGGGGGTGGAAGGGTAAGGTCCCAAGGATTTATAGTCAAAGAGTTAATTGCTTAGGTGTGACTGTCCTATGTACTTTTAATACAAAGAGATTAAAAATCCTGGGGGCTAGGGGAGCCTGGATGGCTCAGTTGGTTAAGAGGCCAAACTCTTGATTTCAGGCTCAGGTCATGATCTTGGGGACGTGGGATAAAGCCTGGAGTGTGAGTATGGCTCATTAGGGAGTCTGCTTGAGGTTCTCTCCCTACCTCTGCCCCCTTGCTCCTCACAAACAGGCTGTCTCATGTGCACTCTCTCTCAAGTAACTAAATCTTTCTAAAAAATCCTGCGGGTTAAGCAACAAGACTTCTCTCTTCTATGCCAGACTTCAAAACCAGCAGAGATCTAAAAGAGTCAGAGATCAAAACTGAAGGTTATTATAGCTAAAAGCCAGGCTGGAGTACATCGCTTAAGTGCATAGCCAAATAGGCTTGATGAAGAGGCAGAGCAAAACGGGAGAGTGTCATGGTAATGACGATTTCTTCCCAGGAAACAAGAGATTGGGGAATATTAGCAAGTGTTCCCCAAGAACAAAAGGGATCTTTGAGTTTTCCTTATTGCTCAACTCAGCAGCATGAAATGTGGCATACATATACTACCAAGTAAGAGAGAGTATGCATTTCATTTATATATTAACTTTGTGTATTTCTTAGAAACGTAAAAATTAGGGAAGCAATTTAAATAAATTTGAACTGTTTGCCATTAAATGCTGAGTACATTAATATTTTCAAGTGAGCCCTACTACCACAATATGCCCTACAAAACAAAGAGGGTTTACTTATGTCAAGTAATTTGGGGGAACCAAGAGATACCTTATTTACTTCTTGGAGATTAATAATGATCCTTAAATGTTAAAGTCTCCATGAATCCTACAATAGAGTTTAAAGTTATTTAATTCATCATTTCCCAACTTCTTTGAGCATGGACTATTTTGTTGCCTAAGTATTTATTATTTCTTAGATACACCTTTTCAAATTTTGCCTAGCTACTTGTTTTATGGAGCATTCCACAGAAAATGCTGGGCTTGGGAACTGCAAATATATTTGTTCTTCAAATCTCCCTTGTGGGAAAGACATGCCATAATTCACTTTTTTTTTTTTTTACATGTTTAAGATGAACATTTCCCCTAAAACTTCAGTGAGCTGTGCAAATCCTAGCTTGTCATACTTTAATTGACATTACTTTTTCTTTCCTAGTTGTGTATAAAATAATGGTGTGTCCTACAACAATGGTGTCTGATTTGATGAAATGTCCTTGGGAAGATAGGACACAGAAAGTCTATGTTTTCTTTATCCTGTCTCCATATATCCAACATTATATTCCAAGTCAAGAGTGTCTCTATTATCTAGCTTAGCACTTAATACATAATCAAGTTTTTGGTAAAATTAAAGTAAGGATTGAAGACAAGCATGTGACTTCTCTTACAGTCTACAGAGATTTAGAATCTCAGAGGTTTCCTGATTGGAATGGAAACACATGCTCTTTTTGGAAATGGGTAAGTTTTCCATGGCAAATTATTTCATTTTGGCCTCTGTAAAGAAAGTATTTGGCGTCTCTTTTGTTGACATTAAACAATGTCACTTCCCAATTTCCATGCAGAAGAAGCTCACTGTTGCCAGTTTCGAATAGTTTTGCATTAAAAATGCTTTTTTGGTTCCTGTTCACTTCCCCTGTGTATTTTAGTCTCCATTAAACACACTTGTGTAATGTGTTTTAATTCTGAGAGTCTATTTAATTTCGATGGCTTCAAGTTACATTGAAAAAGAAAATAATATTACAATTTTTTTTCTCTTATTTGGATGGCTGGTTTTACTATTAATTCACTATTAATGTAATAGCCTAGCCAGATATGGTCAGTACTAATAAGCACTTTCAGCTGTCAGACAACTATTACAATGATGGCTTCCCAAATAAGGGCAGACTTTCTACATCCAAAAAAACTCATTTCACTTTGTACTACAAAAAGTACTTGTCAGGATCAAATTATCTTAGATTCCTGGTTGGAGACACACTGCTTAATCATTACTCTGATATATCAGATAAGCAGATTGTTTAAAAAACTGTGAAAAGTGTCAAACAGTAATTTCATTATTTTGGAAATAATGAATTATAGAAGCAAGACAAAAGGTTATTTGTTAACTTTCTGTTTATAGAGACAAGGACTTGTAAGATCCCCAAAACAGTGACTCAAGATTTTTAAATTTAATATGTGATCTGTAAATCCTACTGAATTAGCCCCATATCACACCTTTTTTTTTCCTCCTTTATCCTTATTATTTATTTCCTACATTGGAGATTCTAGACTCTTCAGATTCTTGCTAGAATGAAAATTCAGTTGTCTTATTAAAGGTTGGTCATCTTACCTCATGGTGTAGGAACTAAATCTATGTCATTTCCAAAATTTATATTGTATACTCATAGAGGAAAGTTTGTGAAGAGGAAGGGAAGTGTGATTCATCTAAACAACCATCATTTCAAAATTGCATTTCTTTTTCTCCTCAGTTAAAAAAAATTGACGGTTACAATTAAAGTGGTTGAAAAATGTATTTTTACATGCTTTTCTAAGATCTTCATTCCAAGAACATTTCTTTCATTTTACAATATTGCAATTAAAATGTGGTTACATAGATGACTTAAGATGTCAGAAATGAGTGACTTCCTAGAATACTTGTTTTGAGGAGCTAACACAAGGTAAAGACATAATGGAAGAGTTTATGTTTTGATCTCCTAGGATAGTGTATAAATGGCTAATTATCAGAAATACTTCAAGCTGGGGGAATCATGGCCAGCCAAGATTCCTTAAGTCTATTATAGTGCCTCAATGAACAGTGGATAATGAATGAATGAATGAATGAAAATTAGGACTTGGACCCTATTTAGGGTAACTTGACAGTATTTTGAGGGCATCTGTGGAATAAAGGAAAAGCCCAAGTTTTGTTTTGAATCATTTTTGTTCCAAATCAAAGTGTTAACATAACTGGATTTTCTGCCAATATAAAACATAAAACATCGCTTTATTTTATTCCCTACCTATAGCTATAATTACTCTTTCCCACACTTAGTGTAATAATGAAAAAAGCAATTGGTTCTGGAGGTAGACAAACCAAATATTTAATTAGATTTTTGTACTGGACTCTAAGCAGAGCACTAAGATAGACAAAATCAAGTTCTGCAAGCCCCTCTTGTACTGTCATTTCCCTTCCAAATATTCCTTTCTACTTCCTTTTTTCAAACGTCCACCTCATCTACACCTTGTCTCATCATCGAGAGATCAAGAAGCCAAATCTCTCTGTCAAAACCTCCTCTAAATGCATTGGAAGAGCCTGGTTATCTTCCTAGGACACTTGGGAGCCTGTAGTTCGGTTCATCACTGTCACAAGAACCTCCAATTCCAGTATTTTCCACCATCGATGGACAAAAAACAGACATTTCTAATTTGCTGAGTTTCAATTCTTTTTTTCTTTTAATCCAGTCAGCACAGTGTTCTTTCTATGTAAGAGACTAACAGAGCTGTCCTTGTCCCTGTTGCTCTCTGCTCTGGGCTCCCAGAGCCAAAAGCAAGAGCCACTTTCCTCCTGACTTACTTGTACTTCCCCACTCTTCTTTTATTCTTTGCACAGGGAGATATGCTAATTACTAGACATATTCAGATGTGAAGTGGAGTCCTAAAGCATTTCACAAAAAAATTTTTTCTCTTTCTATCTTAGACATCTGTGACTGTATGAAAAAAGCATCTCAGGCTTAGAAGTGATAGCTTCTAGCACTCATGAAGAAGGTATTCAAAGTTAATAGGAAATAGGAGAACTCCCACCCAGGAACTCTCACCATTGAGTCTTCTACATAGTTATACCCAGACTAGGATATCAATAGAGAGAACATGGTTACTAAGTCTCACATTTTATTTTTATTATTATTATTATTTTTTAAATCTTTTTTTTTAAAAGTAGGCTCCTCACCCAACATGGGCCTTGAACTCACCATCCCAAGATCAAAAGTCACATGCTCTACCAATTGAGCCAGCCAGGCGAACTTCACATTTTTTTTTAAATGATTTTATTCATTTATTTGATAGACAGAGATCACAAGTAGGCAGAGAGGCAGGCAGAAGGAGAGAGGGGTTAAGCAGGAGCCTGATGCAGGGCTTGATCCCAGGATGCTGGGATCATGACCTGAGGGAAAGGCAGACACTCAACAACTGAGCCACCCAGGTGCCCCCACACTTTATTTTTAAACCTAGCTTTATTAATTCTTACTTTACTTTATACCTGTACTTAGGTCAATGTAACCACTTTTCTGCCCCTTTCTTAGCTCCTTTCTTGCTAATATCTCTAAATATGCTTCCAGAGCCTGTTCAAATATCCTCTTCTAGATAAAGCATTTTACTACTAATCTGGGCACCTCTGGTCAATCTCTCCTCTACTTCATCAGACTTCATCCATACTTCTAATGTAGAATTTATAATGAATAGTACTTGTCACTTTCATGAACTAGCCAATATGTCCTAAATGATCCTATTGCTGGGATGGATGAATAAATGGTTAGCTGGATAAGAAATTTTTTCTCCCCGCACTGGGCTGCAACCTTGTTTTGGACTTGGAATCCATCCTTGATTGAGCAAGTGAAGCTAACTCTGATCTACAGGCATTTTCTGGTTCAGGATAGAACTGTTCAGTACTGGTATCTTGACCCAAATCTAATTTCACCCATTACTTCTTTCTATTAAGTTGTATTTTTTTATTATATCTTTTTATCACATAACACAGTAAGAATATGCAAATTACTAGGAACAAAGATCAACATGTAGGTTTCTATTAGATGCTCACTTCTTGAGACCTGAGTACCCAGTTGTGCTGACTACCTGCTTATGCTTTTTACAGGAAAGTCCATAAAACTCCCTCATCCATCATCTTATAGCCTGCCATTGTAATTTGTAATTTTTTGTAATATTTTTTTAGAGTGTATTTTTATAAGAATAGGATATATACACTTTGGACATTACAATAGTATTTTTTATAAAATTAAGATGTATGTTCTGTGGAACCAAAACTTCTAAGACTATTTCTGAGGATTAATCCAACGGCAGATGAAATTTTTTTCTGAAATTTGTTAGTGTTCAAATATTCATATGTAATCTCCCTGCCAAATGGGTTTACAGGCTACTCAGCTTTTGGATAACTAAATGTTTAATAAAATTTTCTCGAAGTTGGGTAAGTTCTTAGTATTCTCAGAGGGATATATAATAGAAAAGCAATATATATTATAAATATATAATTATCTCCCCCATGCTTGATGAATGATAGATATAGATTGATTGATTTCCTCCCCACCCTGAAGGAGCTCTTTAGGATCAGAGGTCAGGTCGCTAACATTCTAGCAAGGAGCTCCATCTAGTGGTAAAATTAGAAATGTATCAAAGATAGGTATTTTTTAGGGGAAAAAATATTAGCACAAATTACTTTTTCTCTTTTACATTCTAAATTTCTGTGTGTGCAAACGTATCTGTGTGTGTCTGTTTGCATGCATGTATATTCATTAAAGCAACTTCCCATATAATATTTTTGCTATATTTTATAAAAATGGCTGTAGCAAATATTCAAATAATTATTAAATTTGAAACTCCTTATTTACTTGTTTGACTGATTGTTAATTTATTTCTTATGATCACTTACATATAGCATATATGTCATACTAAGATAAGGAATCAAAATTTTTTTTTCAATCCCAGAGACATATTTTCCTTTTAAGAGAGATAATACTTAACAGTAAGTTTAGAGCATCTAAATTTTAGTCAGCAAAAATGTCCTAAATACTGTGGCCTTTCTTTCTTCTTGTCTTTCTGTTCTCACAAGCTGAAATTCAAGTCCGTACCATAGAACATCAGCTAGAGGTAAATGAAGAAGACCATAGAATTGAAGAAAAAATAAACAACAGTGACTCAAATAAAATAAACTCAGTGACTGCCACAACAAAGCTGAAGTGATATATTTTATATTTGTTGGCTGAAAACATCTTATAAGTCAAACTACATCCTGGCATAAGAACAAAGAGGAGAACGCCTTCTTTTTTGGGATGATCTGTACTCATACTGGTGCCTAAGAAGAAGCAAAACAAATTAAAGCTTAGATCTTATAACAAATGTACCATTTTATATCTGTTCCTTGCTGGGTAAGTCAAAACTAAGTAGCTTAAAACAATGATATTATATCTCATATCTTTGTGAGAATTTGAATAGAACTCAGCTGGAGTTTCTTGTGTCCCCCATAGCAACGACTGCAATCACCCAGTGAGCTCTGGTCATCAGGGAGGGTGGCTTCTTGAGGAGGACAGGAAGGTGGAACTCAGCTGGGAGTGTTGATTGGAACTCCTGGTTGTCATTTCATCAACATGGCAGCCTCAGAGTGATCTGATTTCTTACGTGCTGGATCAGGGATTCCATAGAAGAAGGAGGAAGGCACTGCATGACTTTTAATGCCCTAACCTTGTACTTCCCAGAACATCAGAGCAATTGCACACTCAGGCAGGAGCTCACCCAGATTCACTTGGATAAAGACCCCATTTCTGGAAGGATAAAAATGTCAAAGAATTTGTAGCCACATTTCCAAACAACCAGACATCTAAAGGGGAGAGTTGACAGCACCAAGAATATCTCATCTAAAGTAAAGAAGACACAAAGAAGTTCTGAAGACTATCTTCAACTATCTCAACAGTCACCCAGTGAAATTAGGATTCATTCAAGAAAATGGATATCAGTACTAACGTGAAATTAAAAAGATAAGCATTTCAGTTTTAAAAAAAGGAAGAAGAGGTTTTCTGATGGCTGAATCTTCCCATGACTATAATAAGCAGCCGTGGGAGGCGGTGAGCTGTCAATGTGCAGAAGGTCACAGATGCTACAGATACGATACTTACATTGTGTGACAAGTTAGAGTACATGTACCTCAAGGCTCCAGCAATACAACTAAAATTAAAGAGATCAGCCTAGTCCTCCATAGTTTGGAGGGAAGATATTTGGAGTAAGATTTATGTAATTCGTAATGTAATAAGACACCTACTTCCCATATTGCCTTTCTGTTGTAACACAATAACTAGTTAGTTCTGAATTAATTAGTGATCTGATTTAGATGTAGAAATTGAAAATGTTTATGGTGACATTTCTGAATTCTATTGCATATTAAAATCACCATAGGAAATAAACAGACAGTGGTTCCCTAGTTCTAGCCCCACTTAATCTAGATTGAGTTTTAGACCTTGCTATTTTTAAAGCTGTTTTTATATTTTATTTGTAAAGCTATATTTATATTTTAAAGTTATTTTAATGTGCAGTTGGAGTTGAGGACGAAGGCTATAGCATGAGTGCTGCCCAGGCTCTCAGGCCTCACTGTGGGAACACTGTGCAGCTAAGCAGTCCCCTGGAAAGTCTAGGAAAACAGGTAGTTGTAGCTTTAGAACAGCAGCATGTGCCAACAACCAGAAGAAAATAAAATACATTTTTGTTCATTATGCTAATGACTAGGTTTACCTAAATGTTCATATAGAGCCTGAGGAACTTCTACCTTGAGTTTTCAGAGCTGTTATTCTCTATAGATAGAAAGTGCTTATTTAATGTGATTTCAGGAGACAGACCTGCTCCTTACTAAATCTAGATAGACTGTGACCAAATTGAAAAAAGGAACATAGTATAGTCATTTTGGGAATTCCAATGCCTAGCACTTTGCCTTGTATGTTAAGATTTCAATAACTGTCAAGTTGAATAACTACATAGAATAGAAATTTGATCATATATTTTAGGGACTTATAATGAAAGGAAAGGCTCTCCAGAGGAAGACAAAGATTTATGAACTTTTCTAGAAACAAGTGTGTACTGTAGACCATTTTCATTTGAACTTAAGCAACATTTTTTATATCAATCTCAATTTTATCTTGGACATTTCCTGAGCCACTTGTTTTTGATGAGATTAAAGAACTTAACAAATACCTAAAAAGTTCATTTGAGACCAAATCTATGATTTCCAGTACATTTCCTATTAAGTCCCCTATGTGTTATTCAATATGAAATTCAGATTCAAGTGAAGGGTAAAATTAAGTTTGCCAGTTAAAAGTTAGTCCACTAAAAACTTCAGATCTCTCAGGAACCACGTCACATCTAATTTTCTGCTCTGGTTTGGGACTGAGGATGGAAGAGAGCCCACTGTAAGTTCTGAGTGAGAACTAGAATCATTCTTCATTTTTATCTGAAGGCCTTGAATTTCTAGTTACACCACTGGAATGAATTATTAGTTCTAAGTATCAGAGTAAGGACCAACCAAGGTACCTCAGAGTTCATTCACTATTAAATCATCACAGTGTGAACATCACAGCATGATATTCAAACACTTAAAAGCAGGGATCTCCAAAAAAAGGATGTTTGACAGTCTTTAAAATTTCTTTATAACTTTGGATAGAAATTATTTCGTGTTATGAGCCATAAGAAATAGGCAGGCTGCTGGGCCAAATTCATCATGAAGATTGATGCATGACAAATTACCTGACAATTTTACTTTCTAGCCCTAAGGGTGGGGAAGAGGGGAGGAACTTTAAGTAAACCACTTTATTTTTATTTTGTGAGGTTTCATTTTTATTACAATGTGTTTTAATAATTAAATGAACTTTATGCCTTTACATGAATGATACATAATGCAAAAAGCAAAATTGGAAAAGCAGGGGAAATATGCAAATGTGGGTAAAACCAATGTAAACATCCATCATTGTTTTGTTTCTAGAGTGTGCTTAGTAGTAAATGTTACTTCCTTGAAGGCTGGTATTGTAACCTTATTTATCAACTGGATTCCCAGTACTTAGCTCAGGGCCTAGAGTAGGAATTCAGATTTTTTATTTGAAAAGAAAATTAATAATTAGTTATGTTAAAATAAATAACAAATGCATCAAGGAGGGTTAACTTTCAAATAATCACAAACTTTATTTTAGGACAGAATGAATTATTATTGTTAATTATTGATAATTAATCATGTTTATACTTTCCCCCAATTCTAAGCATATATGTCAACATTTATTTTTATAATATCATGAAATTTTAACTTTTTATTTACATAAAATACCTTTTTCTTACTGTCAATACCACTTTTAAATTTTAAAATTTAAGCAGATTAACTAGATACGGTAAAGTGTTGCCACAGCCACAGTGATGTTAATCTAACCAGAGTATTCCCAAATATTTTTATTCCTTTCAATCCATTAAAAAAAAATAAAAAAAGAATACATATGAAATCTACTCAGTAAATGGTGAGAACAATGACTTTCCTGTAGTCTCCTTTCTAGAAGCAGCAATAGTTCTAGTCACTTCCTACCTGGACCAATAAAAGAACGAAGTCTTAATTTTGAGAGTGATATTAAGTCTTAACTTATCATCTCTTTTCCAGTTTGACACTTCTCGTTTCTTTCTTCTCTCCCAGAAATACTTACTTTTCCTTCTGTCTTATATATCATCTCATCACATCCCCGCTGAGTTTTTCTACTTCTGTTCTTAGGGTATTTTATGAAAGAACAGATAGAATGAAGAAGGTTCACTTCCACTTACTACACTTTGTTTAACCTTATGACAACCCCAAGAAGTAAAGGCAGGAAATGTCAGAGTGATTAAGTAAATATTAAACATTATTCAGTTATTTGCAAAGTTAAGATCTGAAAACAGATTTACCTAAACTGTAAGCTACTATACAGAACCACATCTTCATTGGTGGTAGTTTGGGGCTAGCAACACTCTCCACACTATTCTCTGAGGAATTTCTAATTTGGTAGCCAACTGATCTTAGAAAAGTGACCCAGTACTACTTATTTAACTAGTAACGCCGTACTCAGTTCTTAGGAAGGACAAATATTGTTCAAGGACAACTGACTTGACCTAGGTAACTTCACTGCCTTGTGCCAGGAGCCAACCTGTGTTACTAAGAGGAAGATAAATTTTAGCTGTAAGAGCCATCACGATGATGAGAAAACCAGCATCTGTGTTACCCTTTGGTTTGTCTTCATTCTCATGTCTATTGTCTTTCCCTTCTCCCGGTATTACCATGTGTCTGAAGTTAAGAGAGAAACCTCCAACTCAGAAAACTGGTATTTCCCTCTGCGAGAAACCTAGTAGTCTTATGCTGCTACCATTTTGATACGTATTTTCCTAAATGAACCCAACTCTACTTTGCAAAAAAAAAAAAAAACCCTAACATTTAAGAAATATTTTTAAATACACATTGAATTTTCCAGGAATGCAGGTACTGTATAATAAGGAAAAAAATGTACTTTTATTTTTTTCTGGAGCCTTATTAAGTCTTGTTCACCATTTTAGACAAATCACGACATTGAGCAAAATAATTTATGGTATTATGACAATTTACTTGCCAGACCACAGCCCCTGTATTAGTTTGCTTTGTTTAGCTGTTGCATTATGATGATTTTGTGTTTAAGTGCACTAAATTGTTTTCTAGAACACTTGTGCCTGAGGATTAACATATGGAAATAGAGAACATTTTATCATCTATCCTTTTATTGTATTTTACTATTATGAATGGACATTTTATAGATTTATAAGGTATATTTGTATATGAGATATAATACCAATAAATTTAATTTTAGGATATTTGATACAAAAAGGAATTGGATCTGAAAAGGATGACAATTTCTACTAGCTCATACTCTCCTCAAAGTGGCAAATTTCTTCTGAAAATCTGAGCTAAACAGATAAATATTTAGAAGATTGAGAACAGTTTAACTTGGCTCCTACTCAAGAATTCAGGTATACCTACAGTGGTCCCAGACAATTGTTTCTTCAACAATGATACCAGGGATGCTGGGGAGGGACATGATGGTCCTTTGAATCAATCTTTCTGAGAGCATTTGCTTATAAAATTCATGATATATCCTATTTACATGAATTCATTCATTCATTCATTCATTCTTAGTTTTGAACATTTATTCAAATTCCAGTTAGTTAACATACAGTGTAATACTAGTTTTAGCAATAAAATTCAATGATTCATCACTTTCATATAACACCTAGTGCTCATCACTTGTGCCCCCCTTAATGCCCATCACCCATTTAACCCATCCCCTTGCCCAACCTCCAGCAGCCCTCAGAGTTTGTTCTCCACAGTTAACAGTCTATTTTCTGGTTTGCATCTCTTTTCATCTTATCTTCATCTGCTTCATTTCTTAAATTCGACATGTGACTGAAAACATACAGTATTTGTCTTTCTCTGACTTATTTTGCTTAGTCTAATTCACTCTAGCTCCATCCACGTCGTCACAAATGGCAAGATTCCATTCTTTTTGATGACTATTATTTCATTTTAGATACACACACATATCTACTTTATATGTTCATTCTTTGATGGACATTTGAGCTCTTTCCATATGGTTCTTGTTGAAACTGCTTTCATAAACATCATGCACGTATACCTTCAAGTCAGTACTTTTGTATCCTTTGGGTAAATACCCAATAGTGCAATTGTTGGGATGTAGTGTAGTTCTATTTTTAACTTTTTGAGGAAACTCCATACTGTTTTCCAGAACAGCTGCACCAGTTTGCTTTCCCACCTACAGTGTAAAAGGGTTCCCCTTTCTCTGCATCCTCATCTACATCTGTTGTTTCCTTTGTTGTTAATGATAACCATTCTGACAGGTGCGACACGGTATCTCAGTAGAGTTTGATTTTATCACTCCCTGGTGGGGAGTGATACTGAGCAACTTTTCAGGTGTTTGTTAGCCACCTATATGTTTTTCTTGGAAAATGTCTAAAATGTTTTCTGCCCATTTTTTAACTGGATTGCTTGTTTTGAGGTATTGAGTTTGATAAGTTCTTTATAGATTTGGGTATGAACCCATTTCAGATATGTCATTTGCAATCATCTTCTCCCATTCCAAAGGTTACTTTTAATTTTGTTGATCGTTTTCTTCACTGTGCAGAAGCATTTTATTGTAATGAAATCCCAGTAGTTCATTTTTACTTTCGTTTCCCTTATCTCCAGACACATGTCTAGGAAGAAGTTGCTATGCCTGATGTCAAAGAGGTTAACACCTGTGTTCTTCTCTGGAATTTCATCGTTTCTTGTCTTTCATTTAGGTCTTTTATCTAATTTGAATTTATTTTTGTGTGTGGTGTAAGAAAGTGGTCATTTTCATTCATTTGCGAGTTGCTGTTTTTTCCAACACTATTTGTTGAAGAGACTTTCTTTTTTCCTCTGGATACCTTTTCCTGCCTTGTCAAAGATTAGTTAACCATATAGTTGTGGCTCCATTTCTGGGTTTTCTATTCTGTCCCATTGATCTATGTGTTTGTTTCTATGCCGGTACCATACTGTCTTGATGACTACAGCTTTGCAATATAGCTTGAAATCTGGAATTGTGATGCTTCTAGCTTTTTCTTGTTCAAGATTGCTTTGGCTATTCAGGGTTCTTTGTGGTTTCATACACATTTTAGAATTGTTCTAGCTTTGTTAAAAATGCTGGTGGTATTTTCATTAAATGTGTAGTTTGATTTGGGTATTATAGACAAATAAATAATATTTGTTCTTCCAATCCATGAGCATATCTTTCATCAGTATTCTGTAGTTTTCAGAGTCCAGATCTTTCACCTCTTTGGTTAGGTTTATTCTTAGGTATCTTATGGTTTTTCATGCAATTGTAAATGGTATTGATTCCCCGATTTCTATTTCTGCTGCCTCATTATTGGTTTATAGAAATGCAACAGATTTCTGCACATTTTTATGTATCCTGCAACTTTACTGAATTCATGTATCAGTTCCAGCAGTTTTTTGAAGGAATCTATTGGTTTTCTACATAGAGTATCATGCCATCTGTAAATAGTTACAGTTTGACATCTTCCTTGTTGATTTGGATGCCTTTTATTTCTTTTTGGTGTCTGATTCCTGAGTCTAGGACTTCCAGCACTATGCTAAATAAGAAGGAGAGTGGTCATCCCTGTCTTACTCCTGACCATAGAGGAAAATCTCTCAGTTTTTCCTTATTGAGGATTTCATTAGCTGTGTGTCTTTCATATATGGCTTTTGTGACGTCGAAATATGCTCTCTCTGTTCCTACTTTGTTGAGGGTTTTTATCAAGAATGGATGCTGTACTTTGTCAAAAGTTTTTCCTGCACCTATTGAGAGGATCCTATGGTTCCTATCTGTTCTTTCATTAAAGTGGCATATCATATTGATTTGTGAATGTTGAACCACCTTGCAGCCCAGGAATGAATCCCACTTGATCGTGGCAAATGACTCTTTTAAAATGCTGTTGGATTTGATTTGCTAGAATTTTGTTGAGAATTTTTGCATCCATATTCATCAGGTACATTGGCCTATAATTTCCTTTTTTAGTGGGGTCTTTCTCTGATTTTAGAATAAGGTAATGTTGGCCTCATAGAAAGAGTTCAGACTTTTCTTTATGTTTCTATGTTTTGGAACAGTTTGAGAAGAATAGGTGTTAACTCTTCTTTAAATGTCTGGTAGAATTCCCTTAGGAAGCCTTCTGCCCCTGGACTTTTGTTTTTTGGGAGGTTTTTGTTTGTTTGTTTTTGGTTTTTTTGTTTTGTTTTGTTTTGTTTTGTTTACAGAGAGAGATCACAAGTAGGCAGATCACAGGCAGAGAGAGGAGGAAGCAGCCTCCCTCCCCATGGAGCAGAGAGCCTGATGTGGGACTCGATCCCAGGACCCTGAGATTATGACCTGAGCTGAAGGTAGAGGCTTAACTCACTGAGCCACCCAGGTGACCCATGTTTTTTGGGAGATTTTTAATTCCTGATTCAATTTCTTTGCTGGTTATGGGTCTGTTCAAATTTTCTATTTCTTCATGTTTCAGTTTTGGTAGTTCATATGTTTCTAGGAATTTATCCATTTTTTTTCAGATTTCCCAATTTGTTGGCATATAATTTTTTATAATATTCTAATTGTTTATATTTCTGTGCTGTCGGTTATGATCTCTCCTATCTCATTTATGATTTTATTTATTTGGGTCCTTTCTTTCTTCTTTTTGAGTAGTCTGGCTTGGGCTTTAACAATTTTGTAAATTTTTTCAAAGAAATAGCTTCTAGTTTCCTTGATCCATTCTACTGTTGTTATTGTTTCTATGTCATTTATTTCTGCTCTGATCTTTATTTCCCTTCCTCTGCTGGCATTAGGCTTCATTTGTTGTTCTTTTTTTAGTTCTTTCAGGTGTAAGGTTAGGTTGCATATTTGAGATTTTTCTTGCGTCTTGATGTAGGTCTGTATTGTTATATACTTCCCTCTAATGACAGCTTTTGCTTCATCCCAAAGGTTTGGAGCATCATGTTTTCATTATCATTTGTTCCTATATATTTTTAAAAATTTTTCTTCTTTTATTTCCTGGTTAACCCATGCTTTCTTTAGTAAGATATCCTTTAATCTCCATGTATTTGTGGTTTTTCCAAATTTTTTCTTGTGTTTACGTGGCATAGTGTTGTGGTCAGAAAATGTGCATGGTATGATCAATCTCTTTGTACTTGTTGAGGCCTGATTTGTGACCTAGTATGTGATCTATTCTGGAGAACCTCTCATGCACTCAAAAAGAATGTGTATTCTGCTGCTTTAGGATGCAGTGTTCTGAATATATCTGTTAAGTCCATCTGGTCAGTATCATTCAAAGCTATTATATCCTTGTTGGTTTTCTGTTTAGATTATCTGTCCATTGATGTAAGTGGGGTGTTAAAGCCCCTACTTTTTTGTATTATTATCAATGAATTCATTATGTTTGTTATTGTTTTGTATATTTGGGTGCTCCCAAGTTGGGGCATAAATATTTATAATCATTAGATCTTCTTGTTAGATAGACCCCTTAATCATAATACAGTGCCCTTCCTTATCTTCTCTTTCAGTCTTTGGTTTAAAATCTAGTTTATCTGATGTAAGCATTGCTATTCTGTCTTTCTTTTGATGTCCATTCGCATGACAAGTCATTCTCTATCCCCTCACTTTCTTTTTTTTTTTCCCCTTTTTTTTAAAAGATTTTATTTATTTGACAGACAGAGATCACAAGGAGGCAGAGATGCAGGCATAGAGAGAGGGGAAAACAGGCTCCCTGCTGAGCAGAAAGCCCGATGTGGGGCTTGATCCCAGGACCCTGGGATCATGATCTGAGCTGAAGGCAGAGGCTTTAACCCACTAAGCCACCCAGGTGCCCTATATCCCCTCACTTTCAATCTGCACGTGTGTTTAGGTCTAAAATGAGTGTCTTGTTTTTTTCTTTTGTTTTGTTTGTTTTTTTCTGTTTTGTTTTGTTTTTTTTTTTAATCCATTCTGACACCCTAAGTCTTCTGATTGGAGCATTTAGACCATTTACATTCAGAATAATTACTGACAGATATGGATTTAGTGCCATTTTATTACCTGTTTTGGCATTGTTTCTGAAGATTTTCTCTGTTCCTTTCTAGGCTTTGTTGCTTTTGATCTTTCTTTCCCACTATAATATTTCTTACAGGGCCAGTGTAGTGGTCACAAACTCCTATAGTTTTTGTTTGTCTGGGAAACTCTTTAGCTCTCCTTCTTTTCTGATTGATGGCCTTGCTGGATAGAGTATTTTTGGCTGCAGATTTTTCCCATTCAGCACATTGCATATATCACACCACTTTCGTCTTGCTTGCCAAGTTTCTGTGGAGAGATCTGCTGCTAACCTTATTTTCTTCCCTTGTAAGTTAGGAATTTCTTTTGTCTTGCCTGGTTTTAGGATTTTTTTAAACTCTATACTTTGCAACTTAACTATAATATGGCTTGCTATTGGTCTGCTTTTGTTGATTTTGATGGGCTTTCTCTCCTGGATTTTGATGTCTGTTTCCTTCCCCAGGTTAGGGACATTTTCAGCTACAATTTCCTCAAATAAACCTTCCACCTCTTTTTCTCTTCTTCTTCTGGGACTCCTACAATTAGAATGCTATTATACTTTACAGAGTCACTGA
Organism: Meles meles; assembly: GCF_922984935.1. Classification (NCBI taxonomy): domain Eukaryota; kingdom Metazoa; phylum Chordata; class Mammalia; order Carnivora; family Mustelidae; genus Meles; species Meles meles. The sequence continues at coordinate 33,948,254 of NC_060072.1, forward strand.
GTTCCTTAAGTCTACATTCATGATCTAATATTTTTCTTACCCTCTTCTTTTCTCCCTCATTATTTTCCATAATTTTATCTTCTATATCACTTATTTGCTCCTCATCTTCTTCCATCCTTGTGGTCATTACAGTCAGTGTTGAATCTTGGTTATTGCATTTTTCATTTGGACTGACTAGTTTTTGACTCTTTTATCTCTGTAGTAAGGGACTCCTTGATGTTGTCTATCCTTTTCTCAAGCCCAGCTAGTGGCCTTATGGTTGTTGCTTTAAATTCTTGATCAAGTATATTATTCATATGTGATTTGATTAGATCCCTGGTCATGACCTTCTATTCATTCTTTTGGGATGAATTCCTCCATATTAACATTATGTTAGGTCTCTTGTCTTTTTCTGCATATTAGGGAGCCTGCTATGTTTCCTGTTTCTGAGAGTAATGGCTTTATGAAGAAGAGGTCATATACTGTCCAAGGCCTGGTGCTTCAGGAAATATCTCTGGTATATGATGAGTGCCCTAATCTGCTGTGTTTTGGCTGCTCTTTTCCTCAAGTGAGTCTTCTGTAGAGTTTTTCCTTGCCTTGGGGAGTGTTTGGACTTTGGCCAGAATGTGGCAAGTTTTAACTAGATGTGCTCTGGTCTGCTTGTTAAAAAAGACCTGATGCTATTTCCACTAGAGCCGGAGCTTTGCTTCAGTGTCAGAAGACAAGGTGCATGCAGTGGGTTTGTGCTGGTTTTCTGGGTGAGTGGTCCACTGCACTGATTCTTGGGTTCACTTGCCCAAAAAAAGCAGCATCTGCAGAGCACAGGGATGCAGGGCTTGTGTAAGTGATTCACACCTCCAGTATTGATTCTGTGCTCCTTACTGAAGTTAGTTTATGCTGAGAGGCAGAGGAGAGAAGTGGCGCCAACTCCCTCCTTCATCCGTGGAGAGGGGAGTTTGTGCCTAATGCTGTCCAGAAAGCCTTCCCAGAAGAGCGAACAATCTCTTCTTGTGTGCCCTAGGTGTTCTTCTGCTGAGCTTAAGATTCCAAATTTTAAATATCTGGTGTGGTGCAGAACCATGCTGGTCCTCCAGCAGAGGGTTTCCCCAAGCAGGACTGAAACATGTTTGTCCCAGAAGGGCAGTCACTAAAGCACAGGAGCATGGGATTTGGAGTAAAGCACAACCAAGAGCCAGTGTCCAGGCTATCTACCCTAAGCAGGCATCTCTGTGCCAATGTTGAGGGGTGAGGTAGAGTAATGCCACCTGTCCCTGACATGCTCCAAGAAGAGAGTGCAATCCCTCCCAGTGCATCCCAGGGGATCTTCAGATGGCACTGTCTGCTCCCAGTTCTCTGCCCTCCTCCACTGGAGCACTGCAGTGCCCTCTGGGCTTCATGCTGGTCACAACACAGACTTCTTAAAACTCCAGTCTTTGGGCCTCACTTCTGAAAACATAAAAATCAGTCCATCTCATTTTTCCAGTCAATGGCTTTGGGGAAATGCTTTCCTTGTGCAATCTTTATGAGCTCCTCACTCTCTATTTCTGTCTCTTTCCCCCTTTCTCCACAACCAGGGCTCTGTCACTTCTGCAGCATCTGTGATCTGATTCTCCCCCAAATCACATCTAAGTATCACCTACTTTCCATGAGGTGGCCTTTCCTCTTCGTCTAGTTGTGCAGTTCTGTCAGTCCTCAGATCCATTTCTTGGGTATTAAGAATGATTTGATATTTATCTAGCTGTGTTCAAAAGAAGAGGCAAGACTAGGGTCCTCCTACCACTCTGCCATCTTAGCTCCTCTCCCCTCCACAAATTTCTTTATAAATGGATTTGAAGTAGCTATTGCTCAGAGGACACATTCCTTAGCTGTGAGGTTTTTCGTGAAGTATTTGATAAAGACTAAGAAAAATACCTCATTAGAAGATATATACAAGTCAGCAGCATCTATGTATTTATGATTTAATTACATTTATAATTTACCTATATAACATTCTTGTGAATCATCTATGTAAAGAACCTTAAGGTTAAGGGGCTTGTTACCGTGTAAAGTATGTAACCTGATTATTATTAATGTGTCCACTGCTAATTAAGGCTCTCTTTCTATACTCACATTCCAGGAGGTGAGGGAGAAAAAAGAGATAGAAATAGCAGAAGGTGATGTGTTCTTTCTTTTCCTTCCATTCCTTTATCCTTCTTTTCTTCCATTTTTTCTTCTTTTTAATTCTTCTATTATTTTCATTTATTTATTCTTCCCTCCTTTCCTTTTTTACTTCCTTCTCCACTTCTAAGCAGATGGTTTTAGGACAATTAATAAATAAGGACTACAGATGCCATCATGAAGTCTAGAACAACAGATCCAAACCCAAGTATGAAATATTTAAGATCTTTCGATTAAAAAAAGAACATTCAATTGGCTTTGTTGAATTTGGCATTTAGTTAAGACTTGAAATGAAAACTAGAGGCACATTTGTAGACATTGGTTAAGTGAAGAATTTGAAGAAAGATACCAAATACATTTTGTCATTTATATTTCTTTAAAAATTTTATTTAAGTTGTGGCTTACATTTAAATATGCTGCTCATTAATAATTATACATAGATTAGTTTTTGTATTATCTCTACAATGAAAAAGAAAATTGGGAAATTCTCTACACTATCAATCATTTGCAATGTTTCATGAAGAAAAGAAGCATTGGTAGTAATTTTGCACTCAACAAAAATTATAGCTATCTCTTGGATTAATGAAAAGCTAAGGTTCTTTCTGGCTTTATTAAGTATGCCTTTTAATTTGCCTTAAATCTGATATTTTAAAAATTTGAAAAGTGCCCCTCTTAAGTCACACCAAACAATTCTAATATTTTTATATCTCTGCAAAATCTCATTCAAAACAATTAAACTAAAAGGGTTTTTTTTCCCTGAATTTTACTAATTCTGTGAATTCTGGTCTCTAGAAGATTTATGAAGATTACAACTCCAGGGATGCTTCAGTGTTCTTTCGTCTTGACTCCAGTAAGTGTATCTACTTAGCATATTAATAGATCAGATAAAAATACTTTTATTTCCATACATTGTCATTAACAGGCCACTGTCAACTTGGAACACATGCTCATGGAAGAGAGTCCTGTTCCCTATGTTTAGAGAGTTCTCTTTGCCTGATCTGACTTCCTGAATACAAATTATTTAATAAAGTTACAGACAGCATCAACTTACTTGTCTTGTTTTAGGAATGGCAGGAATTCAGAATGCCATTGTAAGACATAAAAGTGGCCAGAAGTAAAGGGACATTGACATCCTTGCAAAATCTGTGCTATGCAGGTGTCCACACTTCACAGTATTACTTTAGCTTTTTATCTGGAGACTCTACAAGCGGCCTTGTCTGAGTGATAATATAAATCTACCCTTCAACCCAGTCATAGCTTCATGCAAACAAAAAAGGAAAACATTATAGCAAGCCACTTTTCCAAATGTATTCAGTAATTTCTAATTTTTTTTAAAGATTTTATTTATTTATTTGACAGACAGAGATCACAAGTAGGTAGAGAGGCAGGCAGAGAGAGAGGAGGAAGCGGGCTCCCTGCTGAGCAGAAAGCCCAATGCGGGGCTCTATCCAAGGACCCTGAGATCATGACCTGAGCCGAAGGCAGAGGCTTTAACCCACTGAGCCACCCAGGTGCCCCAAGTAATTTCTAATCTTTTAATGTTGTTTTGATGTTTTGAATGTTTTGAAACTGAAAGAACAGTCTGTTGCTGGGTATGATTAAGGCAACGGTTGATTCATATTCATTCTCTGACGTGATTCCCTATAAATGACAGAAATCTATGAAGCTGCTTTAGACTATGCATATATATATTTAAAAGGCCAGAGTAAAGTAGAAAAATGTTTTCAATTAAAAACAAAAACTGATAAAGAAAATTACCTGTCTAGTTTTAGTACCTTTGAGATAGATGATTAATGTTCAAAGACATCATCGTTGCAAAATAGAGCCAAGGCATTCAGTCACTTAACAACTTGAAAATCTAGAGTGGCCTCTATCATTTATACATTTTTATTGTATATATTTTATTTTTATCAAAGTCTAAATGAAGAGTTTATCACAAATTTAATATACAGCAGAGAATAAGGTGGGTTGAAAAATAAGTCCATACTTTATTAATACACTAAACCAGGTTTTTCATTGTTTTTCGACAAGGTCACTAATACACCTAACTCGTACTTGTGGGTTCCAAACCCTCTCTTTTACTATGCCTTTTCGTCATGAGGTATTAAGACTTCACTTGATATCCCATTCCTGCCTCCACCCCAGTTCTGATATCATTTTTTTTATCTTTCTACAAATGTAAAAATAAGTGTACTCTTTCCCAGATAAATGCAGAACACTTTCAGCAAGAAAACTCCAAAGTGTAAAAGCGAAGTAATCCAGCATATATTTACTTATTAACAACTATTTAAAGAGGACTAATTAAAAGAATCCTAATGCTTCGCACTAACTGAGATCCTACTGAAACATGAAGACACAGTTTGGGAGAACTGCTCAAGCATGTATGTCCCTTCCCTTTTGTACAGACTATCCCCTGTAGCTAACAAGCTTCAGAGAAGTTCTTCTGAGCAATCTGAAACTGGGTCCCAGGCCATAGTCCTCAGAAACACAACAAATAAAGCATTTACTAACCTACTTTGAGGCTGGCTTTCTTTCAAGTTGATATCACTTTCTTAGGAGGGGCATCCAACTTAAGACCTCCTCTCTTTTCATACCTTGAATTCTTCTTGTATATGGTTATTACTCACAGTTGTTTTTTTTTTTTTTCTTTTTTAACTTCTATTCATCCTTCTTGTAAATACTGGTACTTACTAAATGTCATTTTACTAATTTGAACAGAACATTTAAAATTAAAAATCACCTTCTTCCAAAACTCCAGCATATCTTCTGGAAATATATGTTTTCTATTTAAGTAGTAAAAAACTAGAGTAACAAATACAAAGTGTAACCAATGTCATTATTATCTATAACTTAGTTTGTATAAGTAGAGGGGGTCAAGAAAAAATGTCCAGTAAAAAGGCAGAGGGTGGGGCACCTGGGTGGCTTAGTGGGTTAAGCCTCTGCCTTCAATTCAGGTCATGATGCCAGGGTCCTGGGACCAAGCCCTGCTTCCCCCTCTCTCTCTGCCTGCCTCTCTACCTACTTGTGATCTCTCTCTCTCTGTGTCAAATTAAAAAAAAAAAACAAAAAAAAAACGGTAGAGGGTGATTGGTGTGCGGCTTAATTAGGAGTTGGAAGAGAGGTACCGGTGGAAACTGAGTTGTCCCAGTGAAAGATACAGCAAGGCTCAAGCTCCATCTTTATAGAAAGAGGCCCTCTCTTCCTGAGCTCTTTGGTCTGCAGCAATAAATAGCATTCATCGGCTTATTACTGTTTGTCTACGTTGTAAGGTACTCCCCAATATGCCACAATATGCCTCAGATTCAACAGTACAATACACTTACATTCTTGAAACAATGTGAAATATTTTAGTTCCTGTAATCAGCCAAGTAAATCATGAAATATAAATCATGGGCCTCGGCTCTTGCTTAAACGTGAAAATCAATCCATTGTACTGAAGGAAGCTGAAAACAAAGCTAACCTAGGAGTGCCATCTAGTGGAGGGACTTACTATGACCACAACAGGCTGTTTACTTCAGAGGCTTTTCTTAAAACTGGGGAGAGTGTGCTGTCCCACAAAGGAAAACTGTAGTTAATACCTGGCAGTTAAGGAAAGAAGAACCTGATTATCATTGCCATCTTCTTTCCTCATAGAAAACCTACTCCCTAGCTTAGGGAATATGGAGGAGGAAGAGGAAGAGCCCTGTTATCTCAGAAGAGTTATACATAGTATGCCCGACACTGGGTGAGAAGGACCTTAAATCTTATATTCCAGGGTGGACGAGCACATTCACTGGAGTAAACACTGTGAGATAGAAAAAAAAAATGGCAAAGAAAATAGTCAGGAATTGAAAAATATATATATGTAGCTTTCCCTCAAGAAGATTTGATGGCAGTATAGATGACTGTTATGTAATGTCCATGAGAAAGCAAGCCTTGATGGGCGCTTGGAAGTTCAATGACTGTCCTGGGTGGGAGGGCGGGGGAAAACATTGAGAAAAAGATATTTGAAATCCCATGTATACACCACACATTCCTCTATGGGGGAGGAGTTTTGCAAACCCTTGGTGTAACTTGGAACTTTATTTACATAAGGGCCTATATTTCCTAAATAAAGTTGAGTGCCTTGAAAAATAAGTGTGAGGCTTTTGCTGAGCACTATAGTTACCAAAATTTGATCCAGGAAGGTGAGAAAAGGAGAATCTCTTGCCACTTCTTAAGAGGATTCAGCAAGGAAATAAAGCCCAAAATGTAGTAGATTTAAATATCACCAAGTGTCCTTAATAAGAATTTAAGATTTTAGGCCCTATCTGTTAAAATTTGGGGGGCTGATCTGGAGTAGAACCCTGGGATTTTTATTTTAAAAATCATCCCTATTCTGATACGGGTGGTGTGAGTTCACAATTTGAGAATTACTTCCTCCTGAGTCAAGGGCCAAGGGAGCTAAGGTTTACCACCTCAGAGTAAGCAAAGTGAAGCTGAGGGATAAGAAAGTATAGTTTGTGTTTCTATTGTTACCTAGCAGTTCTAGAGGACTTTAAGACTAGAAGAGAACTTGCGGGAGGAACAAGATGACAGAGAAGTAGGAGACCTAAATTTCATTGGGTCCCAGGGATTCAGCTAGATAGTTATCAATCCTTTCTGAACACCTACAAACTCAATAGGAGATTGAAAAGAAGAGAAGCAAGGAATGGAAAAACGACCACTTTTTGGAAGTAGGATGTAAAGAAGTGAATCCAAGGTGCTATATGGGAAGAGAGACTGCGGGGGATGTTGGGGGGGGGTAGGTTGCGCAGAGCAGCTCCCAGCAAGTACAAGCAGTAGAGTAGCGGTGCACAAAATCAGAACTTTTAGAAGTCTGCTCCACTGAGGGACATTGCTCCAGAGGCTAAATGTGGGAGTGGAGCCTTTGCTGAGACAGTGTGGTCTCAGGACCCATGCGGTCACAGAAAGACCAGGTGTATCTGAGTGTGGCAGAGCTCCCAGGTATAGGATCAGGGAAGCCGGCCACAGAGATGGAGCCAAAGAGGGGTCTCTCAGCTTGGGGTTAACTTAAATGTGATCCAAGTCACAGTTGGGCCACTAGTTTTCAAGCGGGGAACCCATAAGTGGCAGATCCGGGGAGACCTCTCTTCCTCTACCAGGAGGAGTGGTGTGGGAGTCTGCTGCAGGAATCTGCTGGGTTTGGAGACTCCAAATAGGGCTGCGCACCAGAGATAAAAATGCTTGGTCACAGGCCAGGTGAGCTCAGAGTATGGCCAGAGACCAAGGAGATGGGAGTGATTGAATGCTTTTCTCTGAGGATTCACTGAGGACTGGGGCCTCAATCTCTCTACTCCTACAGGGTTGGAGATTGGAAGGCCACCATCTTCATTCCCTTCCTTCAAAGCCATACAGAAAGAATTCAAGAAACAAAAGCTACTGAGAGCAAAACTGAGCAGATTAGTTAGCCTGGCCCCTGGCAGGGGGAGTGTAATTCCACCTCAGGAAAAGACATTTGAGAATCACTGCAAGAGGCCTCTCCCTCAGAATATCAGCAAGACCATCCAGCCAAGATCAAGTTCACCAATCAATGAGAACTGCAAAACATTAGTGTGAGGGGAATACAGCACACAGATTACATGACTTTTTCCCCATGATTCTTTAGTCTTTCAAAGTTCAATTTTAAAATTTTGGTTACTTTTTTGTCTATTTTTCTTTTATTTGAATTTCCCCTCTTTTCTATTTTAACTATTTAACCTTATCAATATCTTTTCAAAAAATCTTTTAAAATTTTCATTGTTATAATCATATTCTATCCCTTCTTGCATTTAACCTTATTTTTTGTAAACATGTAAGTTTTTCATTCTTTAAAATTTTGGGATACAATTTCTTCCAACAGACAAAAATATACCCTAAATCTAGCATAAGGCTTTGTTCTAGTCTCCAGCCTGATCACATTCTCTCCTTTTTTTCTCTTTTTTCACCTAAGTTCTTATCTTATCAATTCCTTTTTTAAAATCTTTTTAAATTTTCATCTTCATAGTCATATTCCATTTCTTCATCATGTTTACCCTTATTTATATATGTTTATAAATTTTTCTTTCTTTAAAATTTTGGGAGGCAGTTCCTTCTAACAGACCAAAATACACTGAAAATCAAGTATGTGGCTCTGTTCTATTCACCAGCCTAATCATATATATATATATATATATATATATATATATATATATGGTCCCCCCCCCCCCATTTTCCCCCTGTTCTTTCCTGATTTGGTTCATGTATATTTTTCTGGGATTGTTGTTACTCTTTTAGCATTTTATTCTCTCATTCATCTATTCTTCTCTGGACAAAATGACAAAACAGAAAAACTCACCTCAAAAAAAAAAAAAAAAGAACAAGAGATGGTACCAACTGCTAGGGACTTAATCAATATGGACATTAGTAAAATGTCAGAACTACAGTTATATGTATGCCAATTATAAATGCCAATTATAAAGATGCTAGCTGGGCTTGAAAAAAGCATAAAAGATAATAGAGAATCCCTTTCTGGAGAAGTAAAAGAACTAAAATCTATCCAAATTGAAATTAAAAAAGCTATTGGTGAGATGTAATAAAAAATGGAGACTCTTACTGCTCAGATAAATGAAGCAAAAGAGAGAATTAGTGATATAAAGACCAAATGATTGAGAACAAAGAACTGGAGGAAAAGAGAGATAAATAACTACTGGATTATGAGGGAAGAATTTGAGAGATAAGTGATACCATGAGGTGAAACAATATTAGAATAATTGGGATCCCAGAAGAAGAAAGATAGAGAGGGGCACAAGGTATATTGGAGCAGGTAATAGCACAGAACTTCCCTAATTTGGGGAAGGAAAGAAGCATCAAAATCACAGAGAATCACCCTAAAAAAATCAATAAAAATAGGTCAACACCCTGTCAGCTAATAGTAAAACTTAAAGACATAGAGAAAATCCTTAAAGCAGCTCAGGACAAGAGGTCTGTATCTTATAATGGTAGAAATATTAGATTGGCAGCAGACTTATCCACAGAGACCTGGCATGCCAGAAAGGACTGGCATGATATATTCAGTGCACTAAATAAGAAAAATATGCAGCCAAGAATACTATATCCAGCTAGGCTATCATTGAAAATAGAAAGATAAAAAGCTTCCAGGACAAACAAAAATTAGAAGGATTTGCAAGCACCAAACCAGCCCTACAGGAAATATTAAAAGGGGTACTCTAAGCAAAGAGAGAACCTAAAAGTAAGAGACCAGAAAGGAACAGAGACAATATACAGTAACAGTGATCTTATAAGCAATACAGTGGCACTAAATTTGTATCTTTCAATAGTTACTCTGAATGTAAATGGGCTAAATGTCTCAATCAAAAGACACAGGATATCAAAACGGATAGAGAAACAAGACCCGTTGATATGCTGTCTGCAAGAAACTCATTTTAGACCCAAAGACACCTCCAGATTTAAAGAGAGGGGTGGAGAATAATTTACCATGCTAATGGACATCAAAAGACAGCTGGGGTTGTAATCCTATATCAGATCAATTAGACTTTAAGCCAAAGACTATAATAAGAGATGAGGAAGGACACCATATTATATTTAAAGGGTCTGTCCAACAAGAAGATCTAACAATTTTAAATATATATGCCCCTAACATGGGAGCAGCCAATTATATAAACCAATTAACAACAAAATCAAAGAAACACATTGACAGTAATACAATAACAGTAGGGGACTTTAACAACCCCCTCACCAAAATGGACAGATCATCCAAGCAAAAGATCAACAAGGAAATATAGACTTTAAATGACACAGGGACCAGATGGACATCACAGATATATTCAGAGTTCCATCCCAAAACAAAAATACACATTCTTCTCTAGTGCACATGGAACATTCTCCAGAATAGATCACATCCTGGGCCACAAATCAGGTCTCAGCTGGTACCAAAAGATTGGGATCATTCCCTGCTTTTTTCAGACCACAATGCTTTGATACTAGAACACAACCACAAGAGGAAAGTTGGAAAGAACTCAAATACATGGAGGCTAAAGAGCATCCTACTAAAGAATAAATGGTTCAGAAAATTTAAGAAGAATAAAAAAATTCATGGAAACAAATGAAAATGAAAACACAACTGTTCAAAATTTTTGGGATGCAGCAAATGTAGTCCTGAGAGGAAAGTATATAGTGATACAAACGTTTCTCAAAAAACAAGAAAGTTCTCAAATACACAACCTAAACCTACACCTAAAAGAGCTGGAGTGAAAGCAGCAAAGAAAGCCAAACCCAGCAGGAGAAGAGAAATAATAAAGACCGGAACAGAAACCAGTGAAATAGAAATCAAAAGAGCAATAGAACAGATCAACAAAACTAGGAGCTGGTTCTTTGAAAGCATTGATAAGATTGATAAACCCAGGCGCCTGGGTGGCTCAGTGGGTTAAGCCTCTGCCTTCAGCTCAGGATATGATCTCAAGGTCCTGGGATCGAGTATAGGGCTCTCTGCTTGGCAGGGAGCCTGCTTCTTCCTCTCTCTCTTTGCCTGCCTCTCTGCCTACTTGTGTTCTCCTGTCAAATAAATAAATAAAATCTTAAAAAGAAAAAAAAAAAGATTGATAAACCCCTGGCCAGATTTATCAAAAAGAAAATAGAAATGACACAAATTAATAAAATCATGAATGAAAGAGGAGAGATCACAAACAATACCAAAAAAATACAAACAATTGTAAGAACATATTACAAGCAACTATACACCAGCAAATTTGACAAACTGGAAGAAATGGATGCATTCCTAGAGACATATAAACTACCAAAACTAAACCAGGAAGAACTAGAAAACCTGAACAGACCCATAACCAGTAAGGAGATTGGAGCACTAATCAAAAATATTCCAACAAACAAGAGCCCAGGGCCAGATGGCTTCCCAGGGGAAATCTATCAAACATTTAAAGAAGAATTAATACCTATTCTCCCAAAACTGTTCCAAAAAATAGAAATGGAAGGAAAACTTCCAAACTCATTTTATGAGGCCAGCATTACCTTGATCCCAAAACCAGACAAAGACTCTATCATAAAGGAGAATTACAGTCCAATATCCCTGAAGAACATGGGTACAAAAATTCTCACCAAAGAACTATCCAATAGGATCCAACAGTACATTAAAAGAATTATTCAGGGGTGCCTGGGTGGCTCAGTGGGTTAAGGCCTCTGCCTTTCGCTCGGGTCATGATCCCGGGGTCCTGGGATCGAGCTCCGCCTCGGGCTCTCTGCTTGGTGGGGAGCCTGCTTCCTCCTCTCTCTCTGCCTGCCTCTCTGCCTACTTGTGATCTCTATCTGTCAAATAAATAAATTAAAAAAAAAAAAGAATTATTCACCACGACCAATTGGGATTTATTCCTGGGCTGCAAGGTTGGTTCAACATCTGCATCAATCAATGTGATAACAATACATTAATAAAGAAAGAACAAGAACCATATGATACTCTCAAGAGATGCTGAAAAAAACATTTGACAAAGTACAGCATCCTTTCTTGATCAAAACTTTTCACTGTGTAGGCATATCATCAAAGCCATCTATGAAAAACCCACAGCAAATATCATTCTCAATGGAGAAAAACTGAGAGCTTTTCCCCCAAGATCAGGAACACTGATCTTGGAAAATTCATGGAAACAAATAAAAATGAAAACATAACTGTTCAAAATTGAACACTGTAGGGATGCCCACTATCGCTACTGCTATTCAACATAGTACTAGAAGTCCTAGTCTCTGCAATCAGACAACAAAAAGAAATAAAAGGTATCCGATTTGGCAAAGAAGAAGTCAAACTCTCACTCTTTGCAGATGATATAATACTTTATGTGGAAAACCCAAACGATTCCACTACAAAACTGCTAGAACTCATACAGAAATTCAGTAAAGTGTCAGGATATAAAATCAGTGTACAGAAATAAGTTGCATTTCTATACACCAACAATAAGACAGAAGAAAGAGCAATTAAGGAGTCGATCCCTTACAATTTTACAATTGCAATTGTAAATTACAATTTGTAAATTGCAAATCCCTTGCAATTTTACAATTGTACTCAAAACCATAAGATACCTAGGAATAAATCTAACCAAAGAGACAAAGAATCTATACTCAGAAAACTACAGAGTACTCATGAAAGAAATTGAGGGAAACACAAAGAAATGGAAAAATGTTCCATGTTCATCAACTGGAATAACAAATATTGTGAAAATGTCTATGCTACTTAAAGCAATCCACACATTTAGTGCAATCCCTATCAAAATACTGTCAACTTTTTTTTCAAAGAAATGGAACAAATAATCCTAAAATTTTTACAGAACCAGAAAAGACCCCAAATACCAAAGGAATGTTGAAAAAGAAAACAAAAGTTGGCAGCATCACAATTCTAGACTTCAAGCTCTATTACAAATCTGTAATCATCAAGACAATATGGTACTGGCACAAAAGCAGACACATAGATCAATGGAACAGAATAGAGAGCCCAGAAATGGACCCTCAACTCTATGGTCAACTAATCTTCAACAAAGCTGTAAAGGATATCCAATGGAAAAAAAGACAGTCTTTTTAACAAATGGTGTTGGGAAAATTGGACAGCCACATGCAGAAGAATGGAACTGGACCATTTTCTTATACCACACAAAAAACCAGACTCAAAATGGATGAAAGACCTCAATGTGAGATAGAAATCCATCAAAATCCTTGAAAGGAACCCAGGCAGAAACCTCTTCGACTTTAGCCACAGCAACTTCTTCCTAGATACATTACCAAAGCAAGGGAAGCAAGGGTAAAAATGAACTATCAAGACTTCATCAAGTTAAAAAGCTTTTGCACAGCAAAGGAGACAGTCATCAAAACCAAAAGACAACCAACAAAATGGGAGAAGATATTTGCAATCATGTATCACATAAAGGGCTAGTATCCAAAATCTATAAAGAACTTATCAAACTCAACACCAAAGAACAAACAATCCAATCAAGAAATGGGCAGAAGACATGAATAGATATTCCTGCAAAGAAGACATCCAAATATCCAACAGACAATGAAAAAGTGCTCAACATCACTCAGCACCAAGGAATACAAATCAAAACCACAGTGAGGTACCACCCCACACCAGTTAGAATGACTAAAATTAACAAGTCAGGAAATGACAAATGTTGGCAAGGATGTGGAGAATGGGGAACCCTCCTCCACTGTTGGTGGGAATGCAAGCTGGTATAGCCACTCTAGAATGTGGTATGGAGATGCCTCAAAAAGTTGAAAATAGAGCTACAGTATGACCCAGCAATTGCACTACTGGGTATTTACCCTAAAGATACAAATGTAGTGATCTAAAGGGGTATGTGCACCTGAATCTGTAGAGCAGTAATGTCCACAATTGCCAAACTGTGGAAAGAGCCTAGATGTCCATTAACAGATGAATGGATAAAGAAGATGTGGTATATATAAACAATGGAATACTATGCAGCCATCAAAAACCCCCCAAATCTTGCCATTTGCAAAGACATGGATGGAACTAGAGGGCATTATGCTAAGTGAAATAAGTTAATCAGAGAAAGACAATTATCAAATGATCTCACTGATATGATGAATTTGAGAAATAAGACAGAGGATCAGAGAGGAAGGGATAGAAAAATGAAACAAGATGAAACAAGAGAGGGAGACAAACCATAAGAGACTCTTAATCTCAGGAAACAAACTGGGGGTTACTGGAGGGGAAGATGGAGGTGGGAGGGGTGGGATGGCTGGGTGATGGACATTGAAGAGGGTATGTGCTATGATGAGCGGGGAAAAAAAAAGACTACAAGAGAACCAACTCATCCCAGTTTGCTGGGGATTTTCAGAATTTCAGAATCCAGGAAACCAATCAGTCCCAAGCAAACTGGGACAACTGGTTACCCCACTGAAGAAACCTTTAAAGAGTTGTGCAGCTTTGTAGTGTCCAGAAGCAAGCTTGGCAAAGAATAATTGGGCCTCTTGGGATAATCTGGACTGAAAATCCTGCTCTGGGGAATCGCTATTAGGAATGATACCAGAAGGTAGAGTGAAGGCCCCAATGAAACAGCTACCTGTGCTAACAATAGGGGAGAGAGAGATACTCAGAAGTGCCCATTGATTGGAGTCATCACTAGTGCCATAGATAATCCATCCTTCTAGAAAAAACTTTTTTAAGTTTTAGTATTCTTTATTTCCCAACTAAGCAAATAAACTAACCATAAAAGGAAAGGGGAAGGGGGAAAAGTGAATTTGGCACAAATGCCTGTCAGGAAAGCCATGTCAGTTTAAATAATGAAAAACTAAACTTCGTGTGAAGTCTTTTGAAGCCTTCAGTTCCACCAACATGTCAGTCCTTCACATCCCAAGGACAGTATAACTCTTCCTGAATGAAAGAGAACAAAATTACGCTGTTGGGGAACTTGGTGAGTTTTAAGACCCAGAAACTTAAACCAGTTCTATAGAACTTGCATTTTTGATCAAGCTCTAAAATGGTAAGTAAGGATATGATAGAAGACAGGTTTACACAGGGATAGAGATGGCTGACTTTGTCCAAACAGAAAATATGATCACAAATTTTGTAAAATATGTTGTAAATTACATCTATTTGAAGCTGCATGTCTTTGATAACAATGTTTTCAATTTCATTGCAAGAGATCAGGTCTACTTTCTTGAATTAAAATCCAGGGAGTTGACTAAATGAATCTCATTTCAGAAGACGAACCTTTCTTTTTTTTTCTTTCTTTTCTTTTTTTTTTTTTTTTTAGAAGACCAAGCTTTCTTAAGATCTGTCCAAGCATAAAGTGTTCCTTTTTTTTCAACAATAGAGATTGAATGAACATGAATGGGTATGGCAGAAACAACCAGCTGCTCACACAAATCCATGAATATCTCTTCTTCCCAAACACAAAGCCAAAGCATGTTTTCCTGCCTTCCTTGTGCTTAAGTATGGTCATGTGATGGATTAACCAATGGGAGGCAAGCAGAAATGGTACGTACTACTACGAAGAATGGCCTATGAAAATCTAACACACATCCTCAATGCACTTTTCCCGTCAGGCTGACAAGGTGGCTCACAGGGTAACCTTGAAAGCATTTGTTGAAGATAACAGAACCTCTATCCACTTGGGAACCTGCATGACTGTTGAGGAAGACTTCTTGACCAATTCTCACCTTATAGGAATTCTATGTGAGAAAAATTTTTTTCAAAAAACATCTATTTTTTAAGAGCCATTATATGTTTTGGGGAGTATTAGCAAAGTTCTTCTATTTTCATTAATTTAAGCAAAATCCTAAGATAGGCTGCATTACAAAGCTATTAATTTTAGGGCTTGCTGTTAAAGAAGATCTCCAAAGGGATGAGTGTGAACTAAAAGCAGGTGACATCTTGTGATATGGCCTCAGATCACCTCAATGTAAATGTACTTCCTCTAAGACAGGCCATTTGCCAGCAGAGTGTTAAGTGTGTTAAGTGTGAAAGGGTAGTGCAGCAGGCAAATGAGATTTTTCTAATTCATTTTTGCTAAAGGTAATAAACATTATGAGCTTATAGGAAAAAAGAAAAAAATTAAATTAGAGGTGAAAAGGAATGTGTCATGCTACTACGTAACATTTATTCCTTCAAGTTGAAATTCTGATTAAACATAGTTTTGAGTTATGGGTCACTTGAGAGGCTTCTGAATGTTGAATCCATATTTTAGAAAGTATATATGTCTCCTAAGGACCAATGAAGTGGAAAGTGGGTCAGATGTGCCAAAAGCATCAGGAAAGGAAACTCCTTAAGTGGGGGAAGTGTTGCTAATAAGTGAGAAGGTTACCTTTTATTGAGTATACACATTTATGGTCACAGTTTTAAGTTTCATTCAAGCAGCATTGCCAAGATTAAAGTTTATAATTAAATCCTCATTTTACAAAGATGTCAGTGAGTTTATTCTGTGGTTTTATGATTTAATTAATGACTAAGACAACTTATTTCAAGCATGAGTAGTTTTAATAGTAAAGTATAGTTTAGATTACTAACTTGATGTTCCAGAGGGACTGCTCCCTTGTGAAAGGGCAATCCCTGTAAGATTTTCTTACGTTCAAACCTGTTCCTTCAGCATGGAGTGTATTTTATTACTCGGTCATGTGGTTTCCACACAACTGTCTTAATAGTAGCTGCTTCCCAACCTACCATCCACCAAACACACACATTTTCTGTCTTTATAGACCTAGTTCTATATTTTTGGTGAGACTAGTAAGAGAAAGGCAGAATTCCTACACATGTGTCTATAAAGATGTGTTCTAATGAACACAGGGACTACTGCTTGTCACAATTTTAGGAACAAACTTAAATAAGAATTACGTAATGGACTAGGGAAATAAAAAGCAGATCCTAAAGGATGCAAAAAGCTTTGTTACATTGAGCTCTGGCCTTTGTGACTTCTTCCAAAGATTTGTTTTGGTGGAGAAGAGGGAGTTCTTGTCACACACAGATGACTCTTTTCCTATTGCCAAGGAAAACAAAAGGAAGAGAGGTAATGGGCCCAATTAGTAAGGATTCGGGATGTCAGAAGTGGAGAGGAGTGAGACAGTCATTGAAAAAACTGTTATGATCTAATACTTGGTCAAAACTAAACACAAAGGATTATAAAATTCTTTAACAAAGCTTTTATTGGATATATAATCTTCATAAGAAAAACCCTTAAAAACAGACATCTCATCAAAAATGAACCCTAATGGGGGCACCTGGGTGGCTTAGTGGGTTAAAGCCTCTGCCTTCGGCTTGGGTCATGATCCCAGAGTCCTGGGATCGAGCCCCACATCAGGCTCTCTGCTCAGCGGGGAGCCTGCTTCCTCCTCTCTCTCTGCCTGCCTCTGACTACTTGTGATCTCTGTCTGTCAAGTAAATAAATAATATCTTTTTTAAAAAAAGTGAAGCCTAATATCCTGATGTAAACTATGACCTTTGGGTGATTGTAATGTGTCAAAAGAGGTTCAGCAATTATAACAAGAGTACTACCGTGGTGGAGGATATTGATAACGTGGAGGCTGTGCATGTGTGGGAGCAAGGGGTAAATACGAAATCACTAGAGCTTCTTAATTTTGCTGTAAACCTAAAACTGCTCTAAAAGATAAAGACTTCACTTTAAAAAAAAAAAAAAAGATGTCTTCACTTAAAAAAAAAAAAAAGTCTATAGTTGGTATTAGGGTACCCCCAACATACACACACAAACAGAGAAAGAAAGGAGAGGGGGTGTACACAGATGACAGCTCCATGGCTCAGACTGGGCTGTGCATGTGGAGGACATATATCCATGTATAAGCCCAATTTTCAATAAGCCTTTATCAACCTGGGAAACAAGATCATCAATGAGACAATAATACCAGAAAGTAGTATGTGACTAAATATCAAAACCAAACTGCTGGGGTGCCTGGGTGTCTCAGTCCGTTAAGCTTCTGTCTTCAGCTAGCTTGGGTCATGATCCTGGGGCCCTGGGATCAAGCCCCACATGAGGCTCCCTGCTCAGTGGGAAGTGTGCTTTTCCTCCCTCTACAGCTCCCCCTGCTGGTGCTCCCCCGTGCATGTGCTCTCTTGTGCACGCTCTCTGTCAATTAAATTTTAAAAATCCTAAAAAAATCAAACAAAAGCAAACTGCATGGGCAAAGATAATGGTCATATGATATAAAATTTGGAGATGGGAATTCTAATCTCAGTTCTGCAGTTGCTAGTCTGCTAACAGGGACAAACCCACTTCAACTCTTCAGACATCACCAAAAGATTGAACACATGATCTCTGAAAGTTCTTTTACCTCTAAATTCTTAGACTTTAGTATTAAAAATAAGCAGACTAGGACAAGAACAAGTGTGTTTCTCAGAGGACATTTGGAGAAAACAAGACTCAAAATGAGGCTTAAAGCAAAAGTAGATTCCAGGAAGTGTCCAAGGGGGACAAGAAAGGCATCCAAACATGGAAAAATCTAACACATAATAAAAATCCAATACAGTGAATGACATGGGATGTCCACTTAAACATGACGATTCATCTGCATACAGAAGGACTATGTCAGAGGCAGCCACCAGATGAGATCATAAGGTGTTTTGAAAAAGAGGATGAGAATTTTCACAAGCATCTTTAAAAACAAGAGTAGAGATGTAATTAGAGGATAAAAGAGAAAGACGTAAGTGTTAAGGGAGTAGTTATGGGACTGAAATAGAACAGAATTATACAGGGAATCAAAATGATACCTTAATGAACCAGGGCTATTGACAGAAAGAGTAGCTGGTCAAATAGTAGGTTTTGAATAAAAATATAATTATGTTGAACAAAGTTAAGATATACTGGTTCTAAGCTGATCCCAAAGTTTAAAAAAATAAAAGAGGAAATTAAAGGCTGTTCTGTATTTGCACACCTCTGCCCTCCTGCATCTGTGTCCATACACAAAAGCAGACATAGGGACAGTCTGCTAGTCCCAATATCAGGGGAGATAATGAAATAAAATAGTTATTTGTATTTTCTAAATGTTTACAATTAAGGCATCTTATTGTAACAAAAAATAAAAGTAACTTTCAAAAGTATTTCACATAGACATTACTTAAAATGTTGAAATATATGAGACTATTGGTAGCCATAACATTACTGGTGAAATGTTTTGTCTTGTAATCAATAGTCTCATTTTAAAAATCTTCAAATTACCCGTACCTTCAAGTATGAAAGGATCACTTTTGCATGTATTAGGGAAAGGAAGAGGCGGATGTTCTTGCCATTATGCTGTAGAATTGATAAAGTTGTCCCACTCAGAGACAGTTCTATGGAAAATGTCATGTTCGTGCATGGCTTGTGGAAACAAAAAGAAACAAGCAATTCAGGAAATAAAATTAATCTTACAAAGAGGAGCTAAGAGGAAATGTAAGAATATAACACTTCCTCTATATGAAAAATTACTAAGCCAAAATTGGTTAAGAGCAGTTGCATTCCATAGACAGGAAGCAACAATACACTTAAATTGTTTCATGCTATTAAGTTAAACATAAGGAAGGGTTCACTTACTCAAGGCATTGTTTCCGAATACAGGAAAGAAATACCACATATGGGAAATTTACATAATAAGTTTTCATAGCTACATTTAGAGATAGTAAAGTAAGTCTTCTCTGAGATGTATACCTGTCAAATGTAAAATGATGTAATAATAGTGCTCAGACATTGGGATAAGAAATACTGTGTCAGAAGCCTAAGAAGGAGTGACAAGTTGTAAAGAATTAGAAATGAATATTGACCTCATTATTACATTCAAAATGCTTTCCTCTAAGAAAGTGATAGTCTGTGTTGATCTCATTATGAAAAATCTAAGAATGCAGAAAACAGTTTAATTAAATTTAATTAAGTCTTAATTGAACTGTAAACAAACCACACAGATTATTACAATCTAGAAATAACCATTTTTATGATTAGGTGAACATTGTTATAAAAATATATTTGTAAATATATATTTATATCAACTTTATTAAAGTATGATCAACACAATAAGCTGCCCTAATTTAAAATATACAATATGATGAGTGAGTTTGATATATGAAGATAACCATGGAACCTCTCACTTTGGGGGATAATGGATATGCTTATTATTATGTTCATTTAAAAAACACTTAAATGGTTTTAAAAAATAAATATTAAATCATTTCATCATTCTTAAAACCCTACAAGGTTGGTATTAATTTTATCCCCATTTAAAAATAAGAAAACTAAGGCATAATTGAGTTACATAGATTTCCAGGGTGAGACAATCAGTAAGTGTCAATATGATGAGTTTGAACCTAGGCATTCCAGAATATAAATTATACATTAAAATATAAGATCTATAGGTACTAATAGAAGTAGTAGGTAGAATTTCTTTTGTAAAAAATTAAATCACATAAGAATTATATTTTAAATTAAAAGTCATCAGTTTTATTTTACCTGGATTTAAAAAACAGAATTGAAAATGAAGGAATGATTAAACTTTAAATAAATTTTTCTTCACGACTAAAGATATTTTTTCCACAAAAGTTTACAAAAATAAATTCTTATAAACGGTAACAGGATAAAGGGAAATTGTGTCATTCATTTGGTTTATTTAACATCCCCTAAGGCTAGATATTATTAAACTCTAATGGAAAGACCACGCAAAGTATTGGCTGGGCATACTGTCACTGTCTGGGAAGCTTTCTCTCCCTGAAAGTGAGTTTCACAATGAGAAAGCAGGAGGGGGAGTGAGAGAGAGAGTGAAAGAGAGTCAGGCAAGGAGAAGGAGATTCAGAGGGAGAGAAAGAAAGAGGCAGAGAGAGAGGGATGTAGGGAGAGAGAGATTGTGACACACGATGTATAAGAAATTCTTAAGTGTAAGTGGCTCAAACCAGAGACAATTTTCAGCAACACCCAGCAATGGCTAGAGACAGTTTTGGTTGTCACAACTTGAGGAATATTTCTGGCATTTAGTGGGCAGACGACAGGGATGCTGCTAAACATCCCCATCATGTACAGAATAGCCTCTTTCTTTTTTTTTTTTTAAGATTTTATTTATTTATTTGACAGAGAGAGATCACAAGTAGACAGAGAGGCAGGCAGAGAGAGAGGGGAAAGCAGGCTCCCTGCCGAGCAGAGAGCCCGATGCGGGAATCGATCCCAGGACTCTGAGATCATGACCTGAGCCGTAGGCAGCGGCTTAACCCACTGAGCCACCCAGGCGCCCAGCCTCTTTCTAACAACAAGGAATTATGTGGTTCCCCAAAGCAGATGCTGCTACAGCTGAGGATGTCAGAGGGAGAGGTCACGAGTGGCACAGAGCTACAGACAGGACAGAAGACAGCAGGAACACTCGGGTGGTACTCCAGCAACAGTAATAGCTTAGCAGTCACTCACCGTGGGAACAGCAGAAGCCTACTTTTGAAAAGAAAGCAGGGGTGGTCAGAGAAGAACCAATTATCCTGGACCTTGATTCACTTTTGAGTTTCTCTCTAGGACCTGATGGGTCATGTTTCCTGCTTTATCATAGATGAACCTGAAAAATAAACTTCTCTCACAAAGCATGACATTTACTTATTTGAAAACAGCAAGAGCTAAAAATAACCTCCAAGTTTGATGAATTATATATTATAGTCCTATGATTTTCAGTACTAAATATACACGACTTCTAATAAAACATTTCACCCATTCATTCCTATCTTCAAAATGCATTCAAGTTGTTTCCATGTATACTGTTGCACTCCCGGACACAATAAAATTTTTCTTCTAGTACTGGCTCTGTCTGATCCTTAAACAGGATTTTCAGTAACTACAGAGTTAAAAACAATTAAGATTTAATATTAAGACAAAGAAAGGTTACTACCTGTCCTACTATTGTTCCAGTTTTACTAAAGAATGAAACAGTCATGCAAAAAAATTCTTCTCAATCCCAAAAAGAAATTATTACTACAGTCTTGATATAAAATACTATATAGTTTCTAATTATAAAATTATAATAAAAATCCATACTTCTATTAACGTATCAGTTTTTTGACATTTTTGAAAGCCTAAAAGGTATTTCACAATACTGTAAGATTAAATCCTTAAATGATCTCCATCTCCCCCTTTGAGTACAACTTCCAAATTTTTTGTGATCCTTTATGATATAGTTATTTCAAATATATCTGAAATTATAATTTAGCATAACATTATTGTAAATTTCATTTTATTACTATAACAAAGTCTGTTATGCGATGGAGTCTCAACTATAATCTACCACTTATTAAATATGTGAGCATGAGTAATTTATATAATTTCTCTGAAGTTCAGGATTTCTATAAAATAGGAATCATAAAGCCTATGTCACAGTTGTGAAAATAAATTGAGGTAGTGCATGTAAAGCATGTCGCAGAGTTGTTGATAAGCGGTGAGTGCTCTAAATCATCAAGTATTGTTGCTGGTACCTGTATTATCATGACCTCAGAAAAATAATTTTTATTTAATCTAGAGTTCATTCAGTGCAATGACAATAGCCACAAAGCTGTTTATTTGGGACTACAACTAATTTACCGCAGTTTTCTTAATCTATAGCTTATTTTAAATTTGACCCCTCATATGCATTGGGTAAAAATCTTCCAAAATTGAAAACAAGTGACCTAGTTTGAAAGATCATTCCATTTACCTAGTGGAAAATGAAAGACTAAAGCAGAGTCAATTCTGACAACCACTTCCTTTTTGCAGTTGAACAAGAGAGAACTTGGATCATAAAAGTACAATTCTTAATGATGGTGGAAATCCATCTGCATTTCCATAAGAGAGATAAAGGTGAGAAAGTGGTTGTCTCTAAAATTAAAGTTTTCACAATCAAGTGTTTATGAAAATAATTGCTCCAAACACTATGACGAATGAAGTGCTGTTACTGATTACTACACCAGAGACAAAGAGTAAGGACCAATTGCTACTAAGAGGAGATTTGCAAAATGTTAATTGTTGCAACAATGCCAACCCATAGGCTGAATGGACTTTCAAATTTAGAAAATAAATAAAAATCTGTCATATTAGAATGTCAACAGAAAGCACAGATATAACTCTAAAAATATCCAAGAGAAATGTTGGGATGAGGGCTTGAGGAGAGACCAATGTAAGTGTATGCCTAATTCGAGAGTTAAAGAATAAAGTTATTAGAGAAGACTTTTCATTTCATCATGACTCTATTCCTTTAGGGTTCATTTTTTGTGACCTCTAGAACCACAGAGAGAATTAAGTAGATTTTTTCTATGATTTTAGCCACAGGAAAACTGTGGCTTATTCAGATTATTTGGCAAGCTAGAAAGAAAGGAATTCTAGCTATTATGTTTTTGGACTGTTACTCCAGTGTGTTACAGCCCAGTCCCTCTCCACTCCCTCTGTCCTCTTCTTTCTCCCCCTCTTCCTCACCCATTCCCTTTGCCTCCTTGTTCCCCTCCCTCCTTCTCCCCCTTCCCCTCTTACACACACACATAGACCCACACTTTTTTTTTTAAGAACCCATTTTTTTCTCAGTGGATGAAAATTGTTCAATGTGTTCAGAGTAATTGTCAGGCAATCATGTTATTTAAAATATTTCAGAAGGTGCTTTCCTAAACAACTTAAAGATCTAGGAGAAAAGCCTAATTTCAAGCTCCAATTAAATTGTTAAAGTTCTAGCCTGGGTGGCTCAGTGGGTTAAAGCCTCTGCCTTCGGCTCAGGTCATGATCCCAGGGTCCTGGGATCGAGCCCCGCATCAGGCTCTCTGCTCCGCGGGGAGCCTGCTTCCTCCTCTCTCTCTCTCTCTGCCTGCTTCTCTGCCTACTTGTGATCTCTGTCTGTCACATAAATAAATAAAATATTAAAAAAAAATTTCAATCAGATCCAGAAAGAGTATAATTCTTTATTTGCAATAGAGATCTTTTAAGGAAGGCAGATTTTGTACATTGATCTCCCTATGTCCTGTAGAATGAGTTAACTTGATATGTAAAATCAGGCAAAGCCCAGCTGCCCAGAGCCCCTTTGTATTTCTATGTTTAACAACACAACATTGTAACTGTATGTGCTGTACATGTGATTTTGGCTATCCAGTGGGGGTGAGGAAGTACTTTGAATATTGAAAAGAGAGAAAATTATTTTAATGTTTCTTTATATCTAGCACTTGCTTTTAATTTATAGTCCATTCAGTAATTAATTTAACCAATTTCTGGACTCTATTCAACAATTTTTATTGAATAGTGAGCATGGGGACTGATCCTGCATTCAATGCCCCACATGAGAAAATATGATCAACGTTTATTGTTAGAGGCATATTTCTGTTACAAAGATTAAAGGACAGAACCCAACACTTTTTGCTTAATTGTTATTATTAGAACAAGAAGAAATACTGATTTACCCCAAATTTGTATCTAAGATGATAATCGAATGGGAGTGATTCTTATTCTTGGCAAACGATACGGCACTGATATAGCAATGGCTGAAACAGCAGAGACTGGGAACATGCCTGGCAGCCAGCATGAAAACTTTCTCCAGATCTGTGGCCCCACCCAAGTAACTGCGAAGAGATGCCTCTGGTCCTGTAATACAGTTGGCATTATCAGTTCAAACTCATTACCAGTCTGGGTTCCTTTTGAGCCCCTACTATGTGATCCATCATGTCTAATATATTATATTATAGTCATCATTGAGAAAAACACACATTAGCAATACAAAAACATATATAAACAATATGCTGGAACAAAACAATATGCTTTGAAATAATTATTCACAAAGTGCAATAGAAAGTTTGAAAATGAAACCATTAAGTAGGAAAAAAAATGGTGGCTTTGGGAAGATGAATTTGATTTTGGTCTCCTTTGGAAAAATGAGTCGTTCAGATGTAAAAGAGGGGAGAAATAAATTCAACTCATTGAAAAGAACTTAATTCATGCATTCATTCCCAATTATTTTTTTGAACCCTTACAAGATAGCAAGCACTATTCTTGCAGGGATATAGCAAAATAATGTCCCTGTTCTCTAGAAGATTAAATTCTAGTGGTGGAAAACAAACAATGAACTCATGAACAAAAAGAGAACATCTTAGTTGGTAAGAAGTGCCATGAAGTGACAAGAAGTAAAACAAAACAATCAGGAAGCAAAGAGTGCCATAGGGAAGATTGCTATTTTAGACAGCATGGCTAAGGAAGGCCTTTCTAATAAGGTAACATCTGAGAAGGTGCCTGAAGTAAGAAGTCTGGGAGCAGGCAGGGTATGTGTAAGAAACGCATTCAAGGAAGAGAGGAGGGTTAATGTGCAAAGACCCAGAGGTGGGAATGTGTTTAGGCAGGTTTGAAGAGCAGATTGGACAAAATCATGAAAAAGATTGCATAAGTTTATCTGGCTGAAAAGTTGGCAAGTTGGACTGAACGTAAACTTGATAAAGTTAGATTTCAGGTAGATTGTGTAGTATCTCCTATTAAAGGGATTTGATCTTTGTCTTAGAAAGTAAATTAGCGGTAATGATGTAGATAACCAACCTACTTGAAATGGAGACTAAACATAAGGCTAGTAGAATCGTCCAGGTAAGAGAAGATGAGGGCCTGACGTCAGAAAGTAACCATGAGATGGAGAGATTTAGGGGGTAGGATTAGAAGAACAGTCATGAATTCAACTTGTAGAACGAAAGAGAAGATAGATCCAAACAGGCTCTAGAATTTTTAGCTTCTACAACTGGGTGAATGATGTTATTCACAAAAGTGTTAGTTATTAGAGGAGGGTCATATTTGAACAGAAAATAATGAACTGTCTTCCACACCATGAATCTGAGGGGTCTAAAGGACATCCAGTGTGAGCCATTCAGTAGGCAACAGAATGCCTACAGGTCAGAAGAATAAAAGATTAAATGCTTAGTTTTAATAATCAGGACAAAAGATGTAAACACATATGATAAAATAGAAATGATAATATACAAGCAGAAGTTTCGTACTATTCATGCACTTTTGGTCCCAGTTGGCCCTGAAGAGACTGAAGGGCCGGGATGAAGCCATCATGTTTTCTCACCACATATTTCTTAGTTCATGCTGAGTCTAGACCTTACCTTTCTCTGTCACTGGAATTTCCATCTCTCCAAGGTACACATGTCGATTTCTAGCATTTCTCTAGGATTCTATTATTTATGTCTCCATATACCACTCAGGACAACAAATAAAGAGTTTTTTTGTTTTTGTTTTTGTTTTTTGGTCAGAATCCACCCTGCCTCTTAGGGAGCCGACAAATAGGGATTATAAATGCTTATACTTTAAAATTATATTCCTCCCAGAAAGCAAAGCCATATCAGGACACGGTATAGAAACAGTAGCTTTCAAGAAAACAGAAGACACGTGAACTGTATTTTAAGTCCAACTTTCAGATTCGTCTTGTATCTTTCAAGAATTCTTCAATTATTTTTCTTTTGGACTGTTTGCCGTTAAATATGCAACTAGCTCCTGAACCTGTCTTGTAAATTGGATTCCTGGAAGCTGAATAAATGCAAATAGTAACTTATAGTGAAAGCACTTTGATTTTGGATCTTTGGTGAGGTTTATTTTGAAACCTCCTGAGGACATTTATCTGACATCTTTTAACTTAGTCCATTAGATTGGAATGCCACAGAAGAGGTCAGAGAAACAGAGAACTTCATAAAGCAATTATGTACTATAAAATAGTATGCATCAAAATCACTTGTGTAAGTGAAAAATAAGAGAGCAACCATTTTGTGTTCCTTCCAGAAATAAGTTATGATTAAATCCATTTGCTTGATTTACATTAAAGGTGTTATTGTGCCACTAGGATTCTTAAAAATGTATCTAAGTCAATTTTCTTAAAGGTTCTCCTATGTCAAGTTTTCTGCCATTTTCTGTGTATTATTTATCTTACTATAGCTTTAAAAATAATTTGACTGGGGTGTCTGGGTGGCTCAGTCAGTTAAGCATCTGTCTTCGGCTCAGGTCGTGATCTCGGGGTACTGGGATTGAGCCCCTTGTGTGGGGGGCTGTCGCTGCACAGTGGAAGGTCTGCTTCTCTCTCTGTCTCTCTCTCTTTCAAATAAAAAAGTAATATCTTTTAGAAAATGAATCTGACTGCTTTAGGACAGAAGACCACATAGACTCAAGTGGCAAAGTCATTATTAGCAACAACATTGTTTTAACTTCACATTCTCCATGTTGGGATTAAGTTAAAATACACATCTGAAAACTGTAAAAGCAGGGCTGCCATTGGAAAGTCTGAAATACATTTCTAGCCAAACATGTGATTAAAACACAGACACTTATGCATTATGAAAGTAACAAGACTCTGTTGAAAGAGGAGGTATAATAACCAATGTCTCAATACTTTTATTGCTCCAATATGAGGGCAATAGTTTGCTTTCACAGAGAGCATTTTTTAAGCAGCTTCAAGAGAGAACTCTGAGTGGCAGGTGGACAGATGAGGAGGCTGGGAATCTGTAGGGTGGGGAACGGGGAGACCTCAATATATACAACCTGGTAATCTCTCTCTTCCCATTTTATATAAATTGTCCATCACAATGCTTGGTATATAGCTGATGCTGAATAAATGTCATGTAAACATGTTAAATTATATAATATATATAGTATATAGTAATATCCCTATGTTAACAGAGATATGAATCCTAATACATAGATGTGTATCATTTTAGTTACTGCCTGGTAGCAACCAGTAACTTTCTATTTTCTGAATCTTTGCTCTATCAATTTTAATTTGATCTAGATTTTCATATACTGAGAATTTTTCTTAGGAATCTAGCCAACATAGTGCTATAAATCATGGTGTCCTATAGAATCCACAAAATTTTCTTCACCCAAATTAGACTGATCTCAATTTATTACACCAAAACTTTTCTGTCCATTCTTTATTCCATTTGTTGAGTGCTTTTCCTTGTTTATATCTACTTTTCCCCTCCTTATACCATTCATCAATGCTTTCTCTGTTAAAATAATGTGGAATGTAAGGCAGGTTTGCTGAATTTAATTAATGCAAAGGAAATGGCTATACTAGCAAGAGAAACAAAGTAAAGGCTTTCAGAAATCCCTCAACTAGTGAATGAGACTTTCATTACAAAGTACGGAGGCTAGAAATCATGAAGGAGGAAAGCAATCCATTCATAGATAAATTACTTGAAAATAATTTTTAAATTACTGAATTACTTAAATAAAATTTTAAAAACCTATTTATAACCCCAATGATAGAAATCATTCATTTTTTAATTTCCATTTTAAAAAATAGAGCAAAAGCTGAAATTTCTGGAATGATCAGGATTTGCATAATTAGATAATTGAATTATAATATCAAATAATCAGAATATAACTTTATATTAAACCTTCAAATCATAAATGCATATATTATTAATTCAGAAAGCATTTTGTGGTCTTTCAGATTTAAAGGCCATATATATACATAATTTCAGATCATATATTTCTGTACTTGAGAGAGAATATTTAAAAATCTATGAAAACCTAAAATCTTAGAACTATTTGGACCCTGAACTTTCACTGAATCCAAACCTTCTATTTTATAGACTCAAAGTGCCCTGAGAATTGAGAAAGTAAAAAAGTCAGTGAAAAGCAAAAGTTAAATTCAGAAGAGAGTTCCGATCAGGAGAGTAAATAAATAGAATTAGTATTCCCCAAGCTAGTTCCAAGTTTGTGATTATATATGCTGTGAAGGCAATATCATAATGTGCCAGGGCCAAAGGATTTACAGTCAAGTCTGGATCTTTATCACATTTTCATTTTGTGAGTAAATAGCCTAACATTTCTGAATATTGGTTTCAATTGCCGGTGTATTTTTCTAGCCTGTTTTTATTTTAAAAATATGAGGCAATTTGGAAAAAAAAATACATAGTAAGCAAGAGATCACTTCTTCCCGAATTTGCTTAGTTAACAAGCTTTTACTATAAAAAGTTGAAAGACACCCTCATGCCTTTAATCTAGATTTGCCAGTTGTTAACAATTGCTTCACAGATAGAAATGTAGGGAAGATATAAGTATAGATGTAGACACAGATACAGACCTAGATACAGATAGCTTTGTCTTTTTTTCCAGAAAAACCAGAAAGTAAATTGCAGACACAGAAAGACTTTATCCTTAATTACTTAAGCACAATACTTAGCCATTATCTCTAAAGAACAAGGACATTGTCTTAGGTAACCACGGAACACATTATCATTATCACACCCAAGAAATTTAACACTAATTCAATAATGATCATCTTGCATAAAAAAAATCTCCCCAAGTAGCTCAACAATATAGTTTGCAGCTGTTTTTTTCCTCCTCTGATCAAAGATGAACTAAAAAAATGTATATATATTACATTTAGTTGTCTCTTTAGCTCATTTCATCTAGAACAGCTCTTATTTTATATTTTACGACACTAATATCTTTATAGAGTCTAGGCCAGGTGTATTAAGCAATGCCCTATAGATGGGTCTAATTTTTTTTCATGATTAGATTCAGGTTAAATATTTATATCAACAATACTATTTTTAGGTGATGTTGTGTCCTTCTTACGGAATCATCTCAGGAGGCATATAATTTAGATTTGTCTCATTTTTGATGATGTTAAACTTGATTGTTTGGTAAAGGGGATGTCTACTAGATTTTTCCATTCTCCGGGTACTTTTTTCCCTTTGTAATTCATATGTTAGGTTATCAGTGGTGATACTTTCTGACCATATAATCATGTCACCAAACAACTCTAAAACAAAGTGTTTTAATATGTGTTAATGATCTCCACCTAAATCAGTTATTAAACTGATAGCTACAAAATGGTAGCTTTCTAATTTTGCCATTCCATCTAATTTATTAGATTACAGGGTTTTTTGTAATTCATTAGTTTCATCATCCTTTTGATATTCAGTCTATCCCACACTTGGACAGTAAGAGTCTACCAGAAAGGCACGTCTCTCTTTTGCCTAGGACCCATCAGTCTTTAAGTTCCTTTTTGTTCTGGGAGCACCTGGGTGGCTCAGTGGGTTAAGCCTCTGCCTTCAGCTCAGGTCATGATCTCAGGATCCTGGGATCGAGTCCCACATCAGGCTCTCTGCTAGGCAGGGAGCCTGCTTCCTCCTCCTCTCTCTCTCTCTCTCTGCCTACTTGTGATCTCTCTCTCTGTCAAATAAATAAAATAATTTTAAAAAAAAGTTCCTTTTTGTTCTGGCACAAAAGTAAGTTTCAGGCTCACAATATCCCTTCCCTTCTCCAAAAGTGAAATGAAATCATTAATTAATTCATGAAATCATTAATTAATTCATGCTTTCTTGGTTCCTTTGAATGGACATGGTTTTTAGATACCAAGATCGGTGGATGGGGAGCAGTAGATGTTTACTGCCACTTATATTTCATTGTTTTTACAATCTTTTGTAGCTAGAGCTTGATAGCTGGAGATTATATATAGAGAGAGTTCATACTTATGGTTATATATATGTTTTTTATGTATCTACATGAGCTCATATTTACAACTCCAATTAAAATCTGTCACCAGATATATATACACAATGGAATACTATGCAGCCATCAAAAAATGAAATCTTGCCATTTGCGACGACGTGGATGGAACTAGAGGGTATCAAGCTTAGTGAAATAAGTCAATCGGAGAAAGACAACTATCATATGATCTCCCTGATATGAGGACGTGGAGATGCAACATGGGGGGTTAGGGGGATAGGAGAAGAATAAATGAAACAAGATGGGATTGGGAGGGAGACAAACAATAAGTGACTCTTAATTGCACAAAACAAACTGGGGGTTGCTGGGGGGAGGTGGAGTTGGGAGAGGGGGAGGGGGGTTATGGACATTGGGGAGGGTATGTGCTATGGTGAGTGCTGTGAAGTGTGTAAACCTGGCGATTCACAGACCTCTACCCCTGGGGATAAAAATGCATTATATGTTTATAAAAAATAAGAAATAAAAAAAAGGAAAAAAAAAGGAAAAAAAAAATCTGTCACCAGAGATTTCTTTCTCAAACTGTCCCCACTCCAAATTTGTATCTCACTTTCTTCACAGTGGAAATACTGTTTCACAGCAGCATCTATATATTTACTCATTTGCTTTATCCTACAATTCACCAGAAATTGCTTATGAATCACTGCATCAGAAGTGCCTGGACAGCTCAGTTGGTTGGGTGCCCAACTCTTGATTTTGGCTCAGGTCATGATCTCAGGGTCCTGGGACTGTGCCCTGCACTGGGTTCTGAGCTCAACATGGAGCCTGCTTAAGATTTTCTGTCTTCCTTTCCCTCTATCCTTCACTCCTGCTCACTCTCTCTGTCTCTGTCTCAATCCGTCTCAGGAAAAAAAAAAAAAAAAAAAAAAAAGATCACAACATTAATGGCACTACCAAAAACAAACCTTCTTAAGTTCAATATTTCCTTGAAGTTGTGTGTGTATAATCAAAATACTGTTCAAAATCTAGCTGAATTACCTATTTTCTTCTGACTGGTTATCAGTTTGATATAATGTTATATTCACTGATTTTTAATTTTAGGATTTGCTTTGTTTATCCCTGTAAGTTCGTTTTTGTAATATGGAAAATGTTTTCATAGTTCAAAATCAAAGCTTGATTAAAAGGTATATTCGAAGGAGTCTTACCTCTTCCCCTTTCTCTTCCATTGTTCTTTTGGCAAATGCTTCATTCGTTTCTGGTTTATCCTGCCTGGAATTCTTTTTTGCAATAGTAACAGCCAGGATTAGTTGTGTGATGCTTGGAAATTATATGTTTATTTGTTTTAATTTGTAAAAGATACCCATCATATTAAAAAATTATATTAAATGTCTCTAATGAAATACTCAAATTGCCATGTTTAAAGAATAAAAGTAAATTAAAGTGAAAAGATAAGAATTATGAAATTTGTATCCTAATACAGTATATTAAATATGTTTCATATGCTCATTTACACAACCAAAGCAAACTTTCTTGCACAATCACACTCTTACTTTTTTTTTTTTTTAAGATTTTGTTTATTTGACAGAAAGACTGCCATCCCACGAGGGAACTCAAGCAGGGGGAGTGGGAGAGGGAGAAGAAGGTTTCCTGCTGAGCAGGAGCCTGACTAGGGGCTACATCCCCACGACCTGAGTCAAATGCAGATGCTTAAGGACTGAGCTACCCAACCTCCCCTTTTTAATAAAATGTTGCAGAATTCCTAAACTTTTTGGTGAAAGTTGCTTTTTCATAAAACGTTGCAGAATTTCAGAAGCAACTCCAATGAATCCAATTCAAAAAACACTAGTCGAAGCAGATATTTTGACTCATAAGTAGTTACTATATACTTACTATTCTATTACTATAATTTATGAATTTTATTGTTCCTTAAATTTTAATAGATAGTAAGTTGACCTGGGTAGTAAGTTTCCTCAGGACAGTAATAATGGTTCATTTAATTTCTCTGGTTTCTCACTGGGCCTGATAATGCACACACATTAAATGTTTTTTAAAGATATTTGAGGAAACAAAGAATGAAAATGGATTAATGAGTTTCCAGGAAGTAGTCTGTCAAAGGCAGAACCTATATTCTTTAATAAATTAAATGTATGTTCATAAATAATTATCTCATCTATTTTATTTTTTTTTAAGATTTTATTTATTTATTTGACAGACAGAGATCACAAGTAGGCAGAGAGGCAGGCAGAAGAGAGGAGAAAACAGGCTCCCCGCAGAGCAGAGAGCCCGATGCGGGGCTTGATCCCAGGACTCTGGGATCATGACCTGAGCCGAAGGCAGAGGCTTTAACCCACTGAGCCACCCAGGCACCCCTCATTTCCTATTTTAAAAGTTACTGATTATTTAATCTCCTTAGAAGATTTTGTGAGATAACTTATTAAATTGACATTTATTTGAATTATCCAGTTGCCTGACTTACAGGTTTTGTCAGCTATTTTGGCATCCAGTAGACATAACCTTATACGAATATACTCAGAAATGTGTGTCAGTTTCCAGAATATTAGTAAAAAAATTTCAGAATTAAACTCCTTAGGAAGGTAGAAAAATGTACTTTCACATAGATCTTCTTTTAAAAACTTGTATATTACAGTCCACAAGATGGTGCTGTCTTCCCACCAGCAAGCCGGTAAGGAGTCCTATGGGATATATATAAGCCATTAAAAAAAAGTATATAGGGCAGAGGGGAAAATAGTTTCTTATTTGAACAGAAACTCACATAAATGCCTCTAAAACTGTTTTTAAAGTCTGCTTTCCCCAGATATTCTTATTAGAACTTAAGTCTATTTCCTGATGCTTCAGCCTCATATGTTTCATGTAAATATGTCACCGCAGACTGACCATGTCCAAAGCTAAACTCTTGATCTTCATCTTAGCCCTCACTCAAACCTGTTTCATAGAACAATTAAATCTTATTTTTTGTTTGGGCCAAAAACCTTGGAATATTTGCCCCTTTGTTTTTATAAACCACGCCACCCGCACATTCAGATTGTCAAGCAATCCTGTTGACTCTACTTTCGATGCATTTCCAAAATCTAGCCACTTACCATCTTCCTGCTATTAGCCTATTCTTAGCAACCATCACCTCACAACTGATCTTGCCTCAGCCTTTACGTCCCTACAGTTTTTCCTTAAACTATAGCTTATGATTCCTTTAATCACTACTTAGATTATGTCACGGTACTTGCTCAAAACCTGCAAAGACTCCTCATTTCACTCAGAGTAAAAGTTAAACTCCCAGTTCACTCTTACCCCTCAGGACTCAACTCTATACCATTGTCCTCTTCTCTTACTCAACTCCAGCCTCTCTGGCTTCCTTGCTTTTCTCTAAATACAGGAGATATCCACCAGTCACCAGTCACCAGCTCTTCTCTTTACTTGGAATACTGTTTCACAAAGTAGTACTTAGCTACTGCCATATTTTCAAGTTTTTGCTTAAATGGCACCTTCTCAATGAGGCCTAATTTGTCCCATCCGTAACTCAGTACTTCCATGCCACTTACTCTCCAGCTCATTATACGGATACTTCTTATAATTGTTAACAACCACTTCCCCACTCCATGAGGGCAGAGGTCTTACTTAATTGATTTAAACCTAAGGTCTAGACTAGTGGTATTAGTAGGTGTTCAATAAATATCTGAATGAATTAATTATGCTCTAAGCATTAATAATTAGTGTTGAATCAAAAGTAATTTGATTTGCACTTTTCAGAGAATTTCTGTTAGAAATGTGAAAAGACTAAATGAGATGTCAATTATATTGCATAATGGGTATCAATCTTAATTCAAAAGATGTTTACTTACAACCCATAATATAAAACATATTGTCAATAAATGATGATACAATAAGCAAAATAGTCATCTCTAAATTTTGCCAAAGCTTACTTGGCATTACATGCTATATAATTTGATGTAACACTTCCTTCAGTGAAGGAGGAATTAGGATAATGCAATGAGCCAAACCAGGTTTCTTAGAATGTGTACTGCTGTAACATAAATGTATCTGTCATATAAATGCATATACACTTTTATATTTGATTTCAATTTGGGGGTTTACGTGAGGATGTTCTAATGTGGCTTTTATGCCCAGTCTGTATATGTCCAATTGTGGTAGAATCATATGTGGATAAAAAGTCCATTTGTCTGATTCAGTAAGACATCCCTGTGAGAAGCTGATCCAGGATATGCAGATTTCTAACATTTACACCAAAATGGGGTCAGGGATTCCAAACCAAAACAACTTCTGGTCACACTCATTTCTGTCATAGTCTTTTAGTTATGATTTGAAATAAAAAATGTATGTTCCACCAGTTTCACTATTTTTCTTAGTTTTACTAACTACTTTGGCTATTAGTAGGTTATTTGACTAAATTGAAAAATAAGTACTTAGTAAGCTCTAAAATGAGTTAAAATGTCAAAACTGATTATGTAGACTAGTGCCAGGCTCTTTATGAAAATCTATGTTCCCATTTCAATGAATAGATACTCAGACTGCCATAGCATGGAACTTTGCTTGTAACACTGTCCCTCCATTCCCATCATCATGAGCACTGCCTTCACTATAATTATTTTACCATGTTCTATTTCAAATATTTACAAAAGCAGAGTGATTGAACGATTTTATCAAGTATTATTAGTCCATAATTTTTGTATACATTGGTCTCATACATTTTTAAACCATGAAAGTTTTTGAAAGAAATATAAAATCCCCAAAAAACACTAGTCTGTGTTATTTCTGATCTTTAATAGCCCATGCCACTAGTTCTTAAATTTCAAGCTTTCAAATTTAGTATTTGAGAGAGAGAGAAAGAACAGCAAGAGAGAAGGATTGAAGAAATTTAAATTTAGCAATGTTACTGACAGATGATGGTTGGGGCTCAGTTAACGAGGTTCATTCATAACATTTGCCTTTTAGATGACATTCTCTGACCAAGACCTCTTGCTTTATAGGAATGAGTTCTCTATTTACCTATTATGCCATATGTAATTCCTCATTCTAACACCTGAAATAAACATTTCTTGGTATAAAACTTTTTACTCAATAGTAGATGTTATTAGTTCTCATCACATCTACTTTTCCTCCCTTTCCTTTGTGTAAAAGAAGATTTTCAAGACCCCACATTTATGCAGGGCTATGTGACAAATGGCTATGAGAAGTAGCACTTGTCATTTCCAGTCCAGACCTTCTAAGAGTTTCTGTGAGTTCTCCATGCTCATTCTCTTTCCCTGTTGCAGAGACCCTGGAAGCCATGCTTTGAGATGGTATGTCCCAACACAGTAGAATTTCAGTCAACTAGGGTCCCTGAGTAACTTTCTGGAGCGGGGACCCACTGATCTCACAAGACAAGCATTAATATTTGGGAGACAGATTTTAGTGCAGCATAATCAGCCAATACTGAATAATTAAATCAGTAAAGCATTCCCTGGCTATTAATACCTTTCATATACCATCTCGTTCCAAAAAACGTGAGTACAACAGTTTCACTTAAAGGAGACAACTTGTGTCAACTATTCAGTTGACACTGAAATTCAGAAAATGCCTCCTATTTGTTAATGTGATAGAATTGGAAGAACAAACAGGTATGGTCTCTACTATAAGCAAGTTTAGAATCTCTGGGGAAGACAGCTAATTTTGTTGTTGTTGTTGTTGTTATTGTTTATTAACCTAATAATGACAAATGTCCTAGAAAAAGAGAGTAGAGGGCAGTAAAGGGGTGTGACCTAACCTGGGAATTTAGGGAGGGCTGAAAAGAGATATCTGAGTAAGAGCTGATACTTGGTGTTTGAGACTGGGACCAAGAACAATTCTGGAGGACTTAATCTTTGCAAATGGCCATCTTCCTAAAGAAATATATCTAAAATGACATCACCATCTGGAGCATAAGAACACAGATAAATTTGTAAGCAACATTTTAACTGCCAACAACTTGATCCAGGGAATAAGTACTCAAACTTAACATTTTTGTTGGGGGGACTGGGGGTGTTTATGTTCATGCTTGTAAATAGAAGTCTAAAGTTGGAAATAAGCATGAGCACAGAAAATTAATTCTCTCCCACTAACTGGAAAAAAAAAAGTCAAGAAACTGCACATTTGGCAGGAAAATTCTAAACAGCCTACAAGTGCCAATATCAGAAGAACAATCTTTACACTATGTAGAAAATTGCTCGTTAATCCTTCTCCAAAAATTTAATTTTATAAAATGAAAGCAGGTTCTATATTTTAGCTATAGTAATGAGTACATACATAGTTCTCTCAGATTGTTGGAAAAAGTAAGCAAGATTTCAAACTATTTCAAACAGATTTAAACTGCAATCTTCCTAATATACTACTTAATCTCTTGCATTTATAGAATTATTTAGACTTTCTAAAGCATTTTATATACCTTATCTCATCTGATGTCAATGGATGAAATATGCATAGATATATAATTATACATAAAAATGTAAAACCTGTGACAATTCCACAACCCTCAAAATTAAATATAAATAGAAAAGGAACCCAGGCAGTCTGGGGCCAGAGTAAGTGAAACGAAATCAGATTTAGGATAGTGTTAAATGGCGAAAGAATGCACAAGCAAAGAAAATAAGAATTGGAAAAGAGCCTTTACAGACCATCTAGTTCAAACTCCCCAATTATAAAAATGATCATAACAACTTCATATAGTTTATAAGGCATTTTTTAATATGCATGAGACATTCAGAGTACAGGTCATAAGTGGTACGTGGACATAAGACAATCCTTTTTCTGGGCCTGCATGTGACAAGCAAATGACACTTAATAACCAGGCTTTCTCCCTGTTGTCCATCAGCTGTCATCTAAATGCACTGAAATCTATCAGCCCTTAATTAAAACCAGGAAACACAATGGTATTTTATTTTATTTTTTTAAATGTTATTTATTTTAAGTAATCTCTATACCCCACAATGGTATTTTAAATTTAGGGCCAGATGGTTATCCCACCATCAAGTCTTGCTGAGATTTCACTGCAGATATCCTCCCAAAACTGATCACCTCATTTCTACCCTTGATCTCTTCATTCTATTTCCAGCATACCAGTTGGAATATACTGATAAAACATTACTCAGATCATTCAAGGTCTTACAAGAGGTGTCACCTTACTATATCCCTAACGTCTATGGCTCTCTCTCCTGCTCACTTCTCTCTAACCATGGGAAACTAACCACTATTTCCCTGCATTGCCTTAAGGGCAGGGCTGGCTGCATATGTTGTGGGACCCAGTACAAAATAAAAATGCAGATTTTCTTGCTCAAAATTTATTAAGAATTTCAAGATAGCATGGGTCTTGTGCAACAGCACAGACTGTACACCCATGAAGCCAGCCCTAAGGGGTTAGAATTTACTGTGCCTACTACCAGGATACCCTTCCTCCAGACACCTGTGTGTTCAATTACTCCCTACATCTCTTTTTCTCCCACCGCTATTCCCTGAACTTTCAGTCCTTTCTTTAAATGTCACATCCTCAAGCCTTGCTACTCACCCTATTTAATCTTGTAACACACACACACACACACACACACACACACACACCATTCTTCATGTTATTTTTTTTTAATATTTTATTTATTTGACAGAGAAAAATCACAAGCAGGCAGAGAGGCAGGCAGAGAGAGAGGAGGAAGCAGGCTCCCTGCTGAGCCGAGAGCCCAATGCAGGGCTCGATCCCAGGACCCTGAGATCATGACCTTTAACCCACTGAGCCACCCAGGCACCCTTCTTCATGTTATTTTTGTCCATAGCTCATTGTGCTATATAGCACATGATACATTGTTCTTATTCAACCCACTTAATTTCTGCCTTCCCTCATTAGAAGGCAAATTTCAAGAGAGAAGTTTGTTATTCTTTTAAAAAATTTTCATTACTGTATCCTTTGCATTTAGAATAGTGACAATAAATGAATCAATGAATGAATGAGAATTATTATTAGCTTTTCAGCAGTAACAGGCCAAAGATTTGTGCATGGATAAACCACAGGCTGAATCCCAGTCCCTCTGACACAGGCAGATTCTTGGGAATTACTTGAGAGCACTCTGAGCCCAACATAAACTTCATTATAGGGCATTAACTAAAATCTGTTGGTAGAATTGTGGACCTAAAGAGCTGAATCAGAAATTCTCAGATTAAAATGTGGTTACTAGAACACCACCTCTGTCCTCAATCCCTCAACAGCAGAATGTACGTTCCTCCTCCAGCTTCTACCCACTCTGCAGGTCTGGTATGTGAGATCTGAAACCCTTAATATTACCCTGTCTAGGGATCTTCTTCTTCCAGCCCTTCCAGTAAGTTTGGAGGGTAGGCAGCATGAAGTAAATCAACTATTTTTCTTTTATTCATTTTTTGTAAGTCTGATTTTTCTCTCTAAATATTCACTTAGTTAGAAGATACGGAAACTGCTCTCTATACTAACTTAAGAATTAGATTTTTAAGTTTAACCAGACTATTACAAGCACCGTGACTCAAATCTGGTTCTTTTTCATACACAAGAGTGCAGAAACATAATTGTCTATCTTTTCTCTCATGTACTTCACTAACTCAAACTCATCTGGGCACAGCTTTTTATACACAGTAAATGGAACTTAGTCTCTCTATAACTTCTGTTAACCTTAGATCAGCCCTCTTGACCATATATTAGATGGCATTACAAATCTCTGGAGACAGCTGTCTTCCTAGAATCCGATTAATCTTGTATTATTTTCCAACTAAGTATAAGTAAAGATCTTTATCTGAGTTCAAAGATCATTGGAAGTCTGTGCCGACAGGGAATATGTGCCATAATGTTCTGAGCGAATGAGTAGGAAAGAAGATATACTAACAATATAATGGAATGGTTTGTCAGTGTTAAGGGCATAGCACATCTGAGGTTTGTAGTGATAGACAAGTAAAAAGGCAGCACTAGTGTGTCTGAGTGTATGTGTATTATGTGTGTGTGTGTGTTGCAGTGAACATGAATTATGGTTGTTTTTCCTTCACTCCCAAAAATGCTTGTACGCAATGGAATCAGAGTGTAGTTGTAGATAATTATCTTAATGAGAAACCACAGAATGTGAAGTGTGTAAGACATAAGGGTATGAACCACAGAATGTAAAGTGTGTAAGACATAAGGGTATGATGGGTTGATAAAAAAGTAATGAGAACAACTGAAAGAGTATTTAGATTGGGGATGAGAAATTATATTTAACAAAATATATTTTCTCTGACCTACAGCATAGGTCACAGAAAAAGGTGCTTGAAATCCTTACATCAGAATAAATAATGTTGGTGATAACTACCTGAGATAGGCCTTCAGGCTTTCACAAATTAAGCTGTCATTAATTAAAATCTTGTATATAGTCTTTCAATCAGCAATAAATCTGTCCAGTTGCAACATCTATCTACCTATATAGATTTCCATACATTATGTGTAAACATGTCCAAAGAGAATGTTTGCAAAGAAAAAATTGGTATATATTTTATAAGAATTCTTCTGAAATAGTATGTCTATCAAGAAAAGAAAATTATCTTAGTTTTGCATAATTCCGTTGACCACAATTCTCTTCAGTTCTCTTGGATTTCTTCACACCTTGCAAGGGGCATTAACTTCCTCTTTTCCCAGTTTTTTCTAGAATATTCCTAGACCAGACAGCTTTGGAAGACAGCAATAGTCTCTGAAGAGCAAAGAGCTACTTCCCTGACTAAAAGATTTTAGGGCCTTAAACTTGGAATTTCTTTCCTGTAAAACTGTGTTTTTAGGCATTATCTGGCCTCCTTCATCACCCAATGCAAAGCTAAATTGCTACAAAACATGTTGACACACACATTGCCTGCTCTGACATGAATAATAATTTTCTTGGTCTCAGACCCAGAGTCTTGTGTCTTCTGTAAGCATCTGTGCAATTGTGGCAGTCTAACCTAAAGTTAGACTTTAAGTTAGACTAATCTGTTAGTTTCCAAGGAGGCTAAAATTCTCAAGTCCACTGAAGTTCTTGGCAAACTTTATTCCAAGTGATTTTATGTGATCAATGATTAATAATCAGTGTAATTTCAGTAAATGTTTTAGAAATTTACCAAGCATTGCTGTCAAACTTGTAACACTAAAGTTATGGCCATGACTTCCTCTCCCTTTTGTTAATTTTCCTACCTCTGACTTCCTTTCAGAATAGGCCTACATTCCATGATGTCTCTTTCATAACTTTTAAAGACCCGAGTCACACTTCAAAACGTGACTCATTTGTCCTAGAAAACATGAAATTCTGTAAGGTTGCCCTTACTGAACAATAAGGACTTGGTGGTGAAGCACAACTTAGCAGAATCTTAAGGGAAATTTGCCATATCCTGTGAGTTGAGACTTCTACTTCACCACGAGGTCCTTAATCAAAATTGAATTCAGAGGCAGATTGTCCTAGGGAAAGTTTATAAGCTTGAATGTTTAGCAAATTTGTATGTTTATCCCGCATCTGCCGTGAGAACACAGAACGATCTTTTATTGCTTATTTAATAAATTGGGAAGATAGTTATTCACTCAAGAAATATTGATTGAGTGTCTTACCATGTGCCAGTTATTATTCTTCATAATAGAGATAGAGCTGGCAATAAGATCAGCAAATTTAAGGGGTATAAAATTTGCTTATAACTGATATCCTAATTTGTATTTTACCTTAACCTCATCTGTTCAGGATGTTTGCATTTCTTCTCATACTAGGAAAAAGTAGGTCAAATGCAGAGAAGTTGAGGGTGGGGGACCATTATCGGTAAATTGTTAGCAGGAAAACAGCTAAAATGGAGTTTACATTCTAGTTGGTGTAGACAAACAATACAAAGTAAGCAAATAAGAAAATTCTACATAGTTTTGTTGAATGAATAGTTGAAATACAGGAATTAAAATTTTCTGTTCCCCAAAACATATTAAGAAAATTACGAAGAATAAGGCAAGGCACAAAAAGAGATACTCTAGATCAGGATAGACATTCTACAACAATACTACAGAGTAGAACATTCTGGGGGCATCTGGGTGGTTCAGTCGGTTAAGCTTCCAACTCCTGATTTCAACTCAAGTCATCTCAGGGTGGTGAGATAGAGGCCTGCATTGAGCTCTGCACCTAGTGCAGAGTCTGCGTGAGGTTCTCTTTTTCCGTCTTCTGCCTTTCTTCCCTCTTGCCCCCCCACATAAATAAATAAATCTGGAATAAAAAGATAATAGAACATTCTGCAATATCTATAACTGAGCTGTCCAACATGATAGTCATTAACCTATGTGAATACTGAACATTTAACATGTGACTAGTATGACTGAGAAATTGAATTTCAAATTTTAGTTTTACATTACGGACATTCTGCAATATCTATAACTGAGCTGTCCAACATGATAGTCATTAGCCTATGTGAATACTGAACATTTAACATGTGACTAGTATGACTGAGAAATTGAATTTCAAATTTTAGTTTTACATTACGGACATTCTGCAATATCTATAACTGAGCTGTCCAACATGATAGTCATTAACCTATGTGAATACTGAACATTTAACATGTGACTAGTATGACTGAGAAATTGAATTTCAAATTTTAGTTTTAAGGTATGCTAGTATGACTGAGAAATTGAATTTCAAATTTTAGTTTTAATCATTTAAAACTTAAATATAAATAACACACCTATGGCTCTTGGCTGTCATACTGGAAAGTGCATTTCAAAAAGCTTTAGAGACTTATTTATAGTTGCTTGGATAATTAGAACCCAGGCCTCCTAACTCCAAATTCATTCTTCTTTGATACCACAGTAAATGTGACCATCAAAAAAAAAAAAAAAACTGGCTTCTTATATACAAGAGAAGACTTAAACAAGTTTGAGAAATAAGTTTGTATTTAATTCATTTTATTTTTTATTTTAGTTCTATTGATGCTAATAATTTGTTAATGATAGTTAGCTAAAAAAATTTTTTTTCATGAAGTTTTTTTCATCGAGTTTATAAATCTTACTTCCTTAGAGAGGTATCATGAAATACGAAGGAGAAAAAAATTAAGTTGAAGATTGAACCTTGTGGAATTTTTTTAAGTTTTGGCTAAAAGTTCTGTGTGTGTGCTCACATGTGTGTGTACACATGCGAGAGAGAGAGAGAACACACATGCGTGTGTATGAGTGCCTGTGCACATGCATTCCAAGTTTGTGGAAGCCAATCTGCATATAAGATTGGTAAACAAACTTATCTAACATGAGTTGAGAAAGGAATTCTGTTATAAAATCTCTCTCCACCAGACTAGGCTCACTATCATTGATCTTCACCATAAATCTTTATTTGTATCAGCATTGCCATTAATAAATAACAACCAGATTAATCAATTTCAGAATGAGAGGACTATTTTTTTTTAAATCAAAATCTTGTTAGCATTAGAAAGGCTGAATAATCTATCTTGGTCCATGAGAAGCAAAGAGAAGAAAACCACTGTAGGATTTAATATCACAAAGAAATAAAGGTTTTAGCAGGAATATGAAATTAGAGAAAAGGCTGACTCCCAGAAAAACAAATCTAGAGGAATCTGCAGAGCTATGAAAAAGACATGATTTTTTTTTTTGAAAAAAAAATGATAAAAGAAGTTCAGATTATGTCCTTTCATTCAAAGGTCAGGGTGACCCTGGATACATCGAAGATTTCACTATGCTGTATTTTGTTCATGATACTTACCACGACTTTAAAATTTGTTTGAATAATGTGTTTTTGTTTACAGTGTGTTTCTAAGCTCCTTGAGGGCAGCATTCATGTCTCTTTTTGTTCATTGTTGTAATACCATCATCAAATTCCTATTATATAGTAGATATTTAATAAATATTTGTGGAGTAAATGAGTGAACAAATGAATTATTAACTCAGTTAGACTGCATAGATCTCAGGCAGTGTGTATGGCACTGCAATAGATTATAAGACAAGCATAGGTTTTTTTAATGTTTATTCCTGATGACAACAGCTATCATCTATTGAGAAGTTCACACAGACCAGAGCAGTAAGTTCCTCATACATTTAGTATAACTTAAATACTCAAAAGTACCCTTTTGGGTTATGATTATACAGACTACTATTCTCATTTTCTAAAGTAGGTAATAGAAGTGCAGGGATATGAAGTAA
The DNA here is from genome assembly GCF_922984935.1 of Meles meles. NCBI lineage: Eukaryota > Metazoa > Chordata > Mammalia > Carnivora > Mustelidae > Meles > Meles meles. The sequence continues at coordinate 33,991,439 of NC_060072.1, forward strand.
TAACCCAAGATCACGTAATCAAGAAACATCAAGATTCTAACCCAAGTCTGTTTAATATCTGTGTTTTTGTTTGATCAGCTCTATTACATGTGATGTATAGATAAGGCCCGGGAAAGAAAACATAATTATCCAAAACAACATCACCTACTTCAATATTTTGCATAAAGCTGGCTGTGGTTAGTAACAAAATATATAAGATCGAGCCGGTATCATACCTGGTCCTAGAGGCAGCAAACGAGTTTGGGCCTAATGCATACCTTACATATACTGGTAATGTTGCTTGTTGTGAAGCCAAGAAAGACCTAGAAAACAAGATTTGCAGAGCCGATGTGCAGAAAGTATAAATCTCTACATAAGATTTCCTATTTACAGTTGGCTCATGTGGCATGCAATAAAGGATTGCAATCAAACTAAAATGAATGTAGCCTGTAGCCCCCAAAATTCCAGTTCCAGAAATAATAAGGAAGGTTTGTAATCATTAATAATGGGCCATAACCAAAAACTACTATTAAGTGAAATGGTGTTTTTCTGGAATTTTGGAAGGTATATAGGACAGAAACTACCTTCCTTAAAAACTGAAAAAGTTGCAGGAAAAGAACTTCATTGCAGAGAAATGATCATGGCCATTTGGGCATCCAATGTATACGTTGAATACAAAATATTTCTTCTCCAAGAATTCTGGTTTACCAGCATGAACTATTTTCATACCTCTGAAGTTTCTACATGCTCTCTGTGTTGGGGAAATATCATTGACCACACAGAAGGTAGTACAAGTACAGCCTGAGTGACATTTGACACTATGTACCCATAATCGGATTAGAAGAGGGGTGGTTCTGAATTAATCCACCCTTAAAACATTTTAAAAATTAGATTTTCGGTTTCCAGGGTGTGAGTTGTCTTAACTAGCATGGCCTTCGGGCGCCACCCAGTGGAAAAAGCAAGGAGCCCTCAAAGCTTGGAAACGTTACTTTTCCTTCAAGTCCAAGTAGGTATATATATATATATATATATATATATATATGGTTTAAGGTTTAAATATATAACCTTGTGAGCATCTGGATTAAATCTCCTAATGGGAGAACGCAGATTTTTTATTTTCTTCTGCAGCCCGGGAAGCCAGTAGGACACTGTGTGGGCACCCCAGAGGAAACTTCTCAATACACTTCTGCATGCAGCCATATGGTTAGAATCAGCGGGCTCACCCAGTGCCAGTTTACAACAATGGGCGTGTATATGAATAACATGCGAGCAATCAGAGGAGCTCTGGGTTTCATAGCCTCCCTCTGAATAGGGTGCTTTTTACACCTCATGGAAAAGGCAAGCTGGACAAGGGCTAATATTTTTCTCCCCAGTTAAGGCAGCAGGTCTGCAGTTAAAGTGATGTCAGAGTTTCCATTTCAGCTCCGTATTCTCAATGCTTAGCGCTTTGCCGTAAACATTAACTCTGCAGGAATATGTGTGTGTGTGTGTGTGTGTGTGTGTGTGTGTGTGAATATTTACTTAAATTGCATCTCAGTCCAGGAGAACATTCTCCTTATTAAATAAATGATCTTGAAAATAAATTAGATTGACCATCATAAAATTCTATTTTTCGAAGAGGTGGGACTTTAGAAGGGGGGGATAAATGATTTTTTTTTTCCTCAGCTACTATTTTCTTTCCAATATCTTAGAAGAAAACAGCAGGGGTCATCACAATATAGAATTGATCTTGCCCTATCAGACTTGATTCCCTGCCAACAGGAGCATTATCTACTCAGATTATTATAATGCTACACAAGGACTTTGTAAAAACCAAGTCAAAGCTGCATTTTCCAGTTCTATCCTCTTAACTGACATGAACAAGTAATTTAGAAAATATGTTTGAACAACCAACCAACCCCCACCACCCCCACAACCTCCCCCCACCCCACCACCCTGCCTGGTAGCACACCCCTCTCTCAAAGTCACAGCCTCAACAGATTGAGGTTTCTGTGGTAAGGCCCGTCTGCAGGCAGTACCTGTTACCATAATAAAAAAGCACTTTAGTCTTCCTTGCTGTCCAAAAAGTTCCAGTTCTAAGTACTTAATTCACTTGTGTGAATGGGGAGTGGGGATCTTTAGATGGAGAAAACACAGCTGTCTGATCAAGGCCATAGTTCTCTCTTGCATGATCCCCAATTTGTGTAAAAGGAAGAAGTGGGGAAATCTCAGATCCCTGACTCTGCAGCTAAAGAAGAAAGAAAGAAAACCTGTGAATTTAGTATTAGGTTAAAAAAAATGTGTGTTTTTGGCATGAAAACCGCTCTTTAACTTGTAAAAACTTTTTTTATTGATTTGAAAAAGAAAGAGCAGTTAGTTTCTTCAATGGAGGGATTTGTAGAAAGGACTGACGTGATATTCTGAGTGGATTTATTTCCACTTTGCTGTGAAAAAGGAATATCTGTCATATGTTTAACTTGTTTTCTAGTATTAGGGCCATGCCACAGCAGATAAAAATGATTACCTTCTAAGAATCATGTCTCATTCGCTACCCAATCCCACCTCAACCTCAAGAATACCAAAGTACCTAACATAAATTTAAATATCCTGACTTGTGAAGCACGTTAACTTGGGTGTCATCCATATTTTTTCCTCACCTCTCTCCATATTTCCTCACACCCACCAACAAAGCTTAGAGATGCCTGGCGTTTCTTAAAATGTATTCTGTGTTTTCACATCACTGACTTTTCTCATCTTTCTAAGAAATGCAGAAACTAAATCATTGTACTTGGGATCAGGAGAATGAAGGCCATCCAGGAAGACGGATCCAAGGCTTCGGAGGCAGGGCAGGGAGTAAGGATACAATACTTATTATCATCTCCCTGAACCCCAGACGTTATCAGTCTGCAAGTGAAACTTAATCCTGAACATAAATTGCATTTCCTAAAAAAACATAATCTTGCCTTAAGACACCAACCTCCCTGATTACACGGAATGTCTGTGTTTACACGTTTGTACAGAGCATGCTGACTATATTAGTGTCCTAGGAAACAAACCGTGTGCCGCTCACAGACCTGCTGCAAGCACTGAGGAGAGAAAGAAAGAGAAATTGTGAAATCAGACCCCCGATCTCGAACTCCTTTCAAATTCCTGAAGTACATTAGCTTTTCTCCTGCATGATGTGCACGGTAGTATTTCTTCTAATGAAATCTGACTAAAAGTTTAAATGAGTTTAATGCATGAAATGTATAAATAAAATGTGGCCTTGATTAAATTTAGACTTGATACATAACTTAAATGGGTAGCACAAGAACAGCTTTGGGATCATGTGTCCAGACTATTTTGGGCTCTGCAAAAGTAGTTTGGATTTTATCAGATAGTGCAGAGCGCTTTCTATCAGGAGCACAGTATATGTTCAGAGCTGAAATCTGCAAAAGGACTGTGAAGAAAATTGTGTAATTGAAAAAGGGGAAGAGTGAGAAAATAAAACTAGGTACTGGGAGACCACAGAATGGAATTCTGAAACGTGGATTTGCAAAGAGCGACTCTCATGGAGGTGAAAGATTTCAGTTAGAGTTCCTTCTAGATGTCTTGTAGTTTCAGGGCTTTGGGAAAATAGCTTAATTTCATGGAGCCTCAGTTTTCCTCATTTGTTCAAGTGGATCAAGATGCCTTATCTGCCTACCTCCTGGTTTGCTGGACAGATCAGAAGGAGATAACACCCACAAAAGGTCTTTGTATATGGGACAGAGCTTCAAAAATCCAAGGCATGATTATAACAGACTTTCTTAACTATAGAAATTTCCTATTCGTATCTAAGAGTTACAAAACAAATACTCCTTCCAGCTAACATCTAATGTATAGAACCCATTATATGTAATGGCTAGATTAAAGTTATTAGAAAGGGATAAATGAGCTTAAAGAAATGCTCTTTGAAAAACTTCTCCAACTATGGAGGAAACTTTGGAAAGTGGTAGTAAAGTGAATGGCCTTTGAAGTCAGACGTCCTCCACTTCAATCCTTCCTCTGTTACTTCCTAACTATAAGTAATATAGCTACACAATTGGGCAAGTTACCATCCCTTCATAAACTGCTTTGTTATCATTTATAAAAGACAGATTATAATACCTGCTCAATAGTCTTGCTGGGACAGTAAGACATGATGCGTATGAAAGTTTTACCTCATGCCTGGTATTTAATAGCAAGTATTTTAAAAATTCTACTTTATTTCCATAAATATAAATGCCACAATATGCACTTCAAGGAGACAACACCCATAAATAAATAAAAATTATTCCACCTCAGAAGAAGGTCAAAGAGTTACTCTTTACTAACAGTTTAAAATGGAAGACAAATGCTGAAGTCAGGAAAGTGAAAACAAACAAAAGAGATGAAAATGGGGGAGGACAGAGTGACAGAAAGTTCTCTCTCTCTTTTTTTTTTTTTTTTTTGCTTCTTGATCTAGTTTTATTTTTTTTATTTTTTATTTATTTTTTATTTTTTTATAAACATATAATGTATTTTTATCCCCAGGGGTACAGGTCTGTGAATCGCCAGGTTTACACACTTCACAGCACTCACCATAGCACATACCCTCCCCAATGTCCATAACCCCACTTCCCCTCTCCCAATCCCCCCTCCCCCCAGCAACCCTCAGTGTGTTTTGTGAGATTAAGAGTTTCATATGGTTTGTCTCCCTCCCAATCCCATCTTGTTTCATTTATTCTTCTCCTATCCCCCTAACCCCCATGTTGCATCTCCACTTCCTCATATCAGGGAGATCATATGATAGTTGTCTTTCTCCGATTGACTTATGACAGAAAGTTCTCTTAAACCTCCTCAGCAGGAATATTTGATGATTCTAGGCAAAACCACAGCCAAAGTCTTTTTTTTTTCTTTTTAAAATATTACACAATGCCACTCAGTTCCAGACATTTAATAGAATGAAACCAGGTGAGTCTGAGCCAATTTTGCCTTTCATTTTTCAAATTTGTTTATTACTTAGCTTAAACCACAACATTCTGAGATCTCACAAGAAAATCTGTTTCTGTAAAATTTTCAGCCTGATTTCCAAACCAGAAAAGAGGTTCAAGTAAACTTGGGCCCATTTCAAAAAAGCATCTAAGATTCTGGATGTTTATTTGAAGCAATCTGGACTCCTGACCTTTTGAGGTTCACCCACCACCAATAAAAGAGCCTACAATGAATTTACTGTGCAAGGATCTAGTGCCTCAGCGTCTGAATGGATAAAAATCCCATTGGTCTTAAGGAAAGTTGTTTCCGAACGCATGCGGTGGAATCAAGCCTTAAGCAGATATATTGATACCCTCCTTTTAGGAAAATGTACCAGCCAATCAGTGCCGTAGCCCAGAAAAAATCTGTAAATAGGTTATTTATTCAATATGCTTTATGAGTTTAAAAAATTTTCCTAGGTTGACACCATTAAGAAGAGACTCTTGTTGGAGTAGGCAAAGGGTTTAGTATTTCCTGGAGCACTATAGAAAAATTCAGACCAAACTGCTCTCTCTGTACAGAGCTGCCTTTAACATCAATGTAAGACTTTAGAAAGTATGCCAATCCTCCCCAAGTTCTTGAACCTTTTCAAAAACTGAATTCTACCACTTTTGAAACGATGAACACTGAGAAATTGGATTTGAAACCACAGCATTAAATGCTTAAAATCCGATCCTTCTGTCAGGACCTGGGATAAATTAAACTGATGTACATTATTTTTAAGAAAGGAAAAAAATATGGGAAGTGGATTTTGAAGCCTGAAGGCATAGAACAAAACAAGTTATGCAGGTGATACAAACCATCTTAGTTCATTCCCATAATGGCTTTCTACTTCCATATGGTGGCCCATACTGGAAATAATTCTTAGGGAAACATATTTATATGTGATAAATAAAACATTATTTTAGGGGTTTCTGTTTTTATTTTCAGAGTATGCTACTTTTTTCTTCAGTGTTCGAACTGCTGTTTAAGTTTTGTTTTGTTTTTACTTTGGTGCTTGAGTTTATTATATCAAGAAATAGTAAGTAGAGAGTGCTAGAGAATATGTCTAAATGATAAGGGTATAAGGTGAACAATTATCAAGTGTTTCCATCAAATGAATTCAATGCAGCTGGATGATATGTATTAGGATTTAATCAAAGCCTCAGGAATTTAAACACAAAATGGGTTGAGTTTCACTTTAGCATATTTTAAACTTGTTAGTTACTTTATTAATATTTTATCAGTAAATATCATTGATCTCTGACTCAAATAGCATTAGTCTAAAGATAAACACTTTAAGAGCAAAAGCCTCTATCCTTACTGACTGTTGTCAATGGTAGAGTTGGATTTTGTAACAGGAACAAAACTGATTAAAAGTTTCCTAATTTAGAGAAATCTTTTAAAAAGGGATTTCCTGACAATGATTCAGGCAGTGATAAGGCAAATTCAAACATCAGGAGAGATAGAGCTATAGATAACCATCATCCAAATATTTTATTTGAATTTCAAAAATCTAACAATTGAGTCCTACAGCCTGCATTTCTGCCAAAGAGCATGGATTTTTTTTTCTGCCAAAGATCATTCTGATATCAAGTATAAACCGGACATCTGCAAAGTAGGAATTAGAAGAAAGAGGTCTATCAATTTTCACTTTAGAAAAAAAATATGCATTTATACATATGTACCAACATTACTACTTAAAGTAGCATGCTTTTCAATAAAATTAAAATTATTAAAGTGAACTTTAGATTTAGTGTGGGTTTTTAAGATTTTCATGAATTTCACTTAAAAGCCTTATACTCTTAAATAATTAAAACATACATTGTGCATTATAGATTTAGCATTAGGCATTATAGGCTACAGACCTAAATGTCCCCAGCAGGCTGTAGAATATTTAAGACAAGATATATACAAATGGAAGTGGAGACATTAAATATCAACTTGGAAAAATGGGATGAAATAGGATTCATGAAATACATATTTGAGACAATAAAACCTTAAAAAATTCACTGAGTATTTATCATTTTCACATAGACCTTTCTCTTTCTCTCTCTCTCTCTCTCACTCTCTCTATTTTTTTTTTTCTTTTTTCAAAAATACTCCTGGAACACACGGTCCCAATACCAGAGGGAGAACAAATGAATGCTTACTGGCATTGTACCAACTAGTTGAGGGAAAGAGGAGGCCACACCTCCATAACCTCCCATTTCAGTCTGCATTCCAAGTGGTTTCATTTGATTTCATAGCATCAAAAGTGAGCAGAAAACAGACTCTTGATGCAACACAACACACAACTCCTCTTTACCTCTCACATTAAACAGTTCCTACAAACTCAAGCAAAAAGTAAGGCAGATTTCTGGTGAAGGTGACCTCTGCAGACAGTCACCAGTTCATCCCAATCATTCAAGATACTGTCTCCTCAGTCTCAGGACTTGGAGAATAAAGGGCTTAAAGTGTTGATGTGTTTTTGTTTTTGTTTTTTCTCTCCACATCATTTCACTGAGTTGGACCTGAGATTCAGAGGAAAGCCAAGGAATGCTGCAAATCTGAGGGCTGCTAGTGTAGGAGCAGGTAACTCCTAGCGGAGGATGTTTTCTGGGATTTGTTGGACTCTCCACAGGATTCTCCATGCTCATGTGTATTGCAGTGTGAGGTGTGAAGGGTACGCTTTTTAAAAGGAGGCTTATTTTCTGTATATCCTTCCTCTCTCCCACAAGTGACTGATAGGGGTTTTTAGTTAACCTTTGCTAATTTACTTTGCTATTTTTGTTATCTAATTTTGCAGTAGATTGAATACATAGAAACTTTTAAACTACAGACAATGAATTCTCCTATTTTCTCTCATACATGTAACAAAGATCATACACTTGGGGGACCCCCTGATAAGACATGACGAATATTCACCTGTCATTGCCCATTGCCTGTCAGTTATTTGCTGTATGAGAAACTGTGTTTCAGTCTGTTGCATATTAAAATCACGTGATGACAAGTTTCCATTATTTAAATAGTTTATAATGAAGAATGGCTTACCAATGACTTTCTTAGACATTTTTCACCATAAAAAGGATTCTCAAATTTACTCTTCTGGGAGAATTTAAACAATTTCGTCTGCATCTGAGATTATTTTTTTTCTCCATTGAATTTATTGTGAAAAAAAAAAAGGCTGATAAATCATCAGCTGAATAATTTGGTCTTACACAGATAAAAATTTGTTCCATGAATTCACAAAGGGCTGCTTCGTACTAGAGTAACACCTCACACAGTGGGTTTTGTCGCCTGACTCTTAGCTGAGGGCAAAACTATTTGTGTACTGTCACAAGTTTCATCCAAAAAGGGCTCAGAGTACTTTTCAAATTAAACACTACCATTAAGTTGAAATGGAGCCACCCTGGAGAGACTTCATGGTCTGTCAATCATTGCATGGCCACTACACAGCTGATGGGGAAACAGCATATTTTTGGCAACATGGTAAAACCCTTTTCATACCAAAAATACAGTGGTGTCTTTGATCTCATAGAAGGAAGGCAAGACTTGTTGGCTTTTTCCTCAAGGATTCATCCAAAAATCCACAAGCCCAAATCCATTACTCATACAAAACTCTTGCTGGCGTTGACCACATGACATAGAAAAGAGACCTTTTCAGAAACATTCAATAGGGAATTTTCCTCTCGTGCTAAAGTTTGCAAAATTCCTGAGAGATTTTTTTTTTTAAACTGGAAAATAACTCTGACCAAAATTTATGTTCATCTGTTATCCCAAATACTGGCTTCCAATTGAAACTGTTATCCCAAATACTGGCTGGCCAATTGAAACTGGCCTTGTTATTTTGTTAATAGTGCTCATTTAATTGTTTTATATATTTTGGGAATGTGTGTGTGTGTGTGTGTGTGTGTGTGTAAATTAGGAAGTCCTAAGAAATTAAGAATGTACTTTTATAAGCCAGGTCTTAACTTGTTAATTATGTATTAAGAATTAAATAAGAGGACTAAGGTCTAACTTACTATGATTTTTCAGTAAGATTTTAATTCTTTTAATTCCCAGTCTCTAATGAGAAACAAAGTAACTCACTCATTTGTAATTCTCTCAGTTACTATAATAAGGTCATGGAATGAACACCTAAAAATTGTTATATAAAGCTGCAGTATTTCCTGAGCTTGACCTGTGTTAAACTTGACTCTGGATCCCAAATGGGATGGAAGTGAAATTAAAATGCCTCGAACAGATACTATGTGCCTAGAACTCTGCTAGCAACTCGTTTTCGTCATCCCATTTAATCCTCACAAGAATAAGGTGGATGTTAAGGTAGACTGTAAGATTGTTCTCAATTATTCGCTACCTTCCCTATGAGACAATACTTTCTGCCTCATTCACATACGAATTGGGTATGTAACTTCCCCTGGGAAATGTAAAAAAGTCACTCAGTGAGAGTGATGCACAAACCATGCAAGCAGACCCTGTTAGAGTCATCCTATGGTTTCTGCATCTCTTCCCTCTGCCTTGAGACAAACACAAGCTGAATGGACAGTCTCCTTCTGTGGAAAGGAAGAAAATGGAGCAGAGCTGTGCCTGACCCGAAAAGGATCTGCAGTCCAAGCAAAATGAAACTTTGTTTTGAGCCATTCGCATTTTGGTAATGTTTGTTACTGCAGTATAACTCAACAGAATGCCCACAAGTATCATTAATATTCATTGTGCAGAGGAATGCATTGAGGATCAGCATAATTAAGTATATCACCCAAAGTAACACAGAAAGTAAATTAACCATCAAGAAAATGCATTCAGGGGGTGCCTGGGTGGCTCAGTGGGTTAAGCCTCTGCCTTCAGCTCAGGTCATGATCCCAGGGTCCTGGGATCGAGCCCCGCATCGGGCTCTCTGCTCCGCGGGGAGTCTGCTTCCCCCTCTGTCTCTGCCTGCCTCTCTGCCTACTTGTGATCTCTCTCTCTTAGAAAAAAAGAAAAGAAAAGAAAAGAAAATGCATTCAGAGTTGCCCAGTTCCATACCCTATATTCTACCTTAGAGTACTTCAGAATGTCAAAATGCATGCCAACTCATTATCCAGGAAATTCCTCATTGAACTAGAGAACCAAACAGAATGCTCTGTTATTCAACTGAATCACATCAGTAGGCTTTTACCAATGATAGACTATCAGTTTGAAAAAAAACTCCTTCTTTTTTTCATTTGTACATCCGTCCTCTGTCATTTGTCATCTGCTTACATTTCTTTTAAGATTAATATATTTTAATATTTTCAATACTGAAATCTCAACTCTGTAACAGGTTCAAATCCCTCATCACCCACATTAGGTATACTGCCTTGAACAAGTCACTTAGTCTTTGAGCTGCAATCCTTGGTATATATAAAGGGAAAATCACTTTCAAAAGTTTTCTATGAGAATAATCTATTAAAAATGTAGGCACAGCTGGCACATAACAAACATTAAATCCTGTTTCTAGTATCCTCACTCTCCTTCTGGTTAGACAGCTCCTATCTAGAATAGCTAACACAGGGTCATTGATAGATGGATTTGTAGTATGTTTGAAACCAACCCCACAAATACAATAATTTGCTTGACTTTGCTTTTCCTCACCTTATACTTTTGAACCTTTAGTTTCCTCCAAAAAGACAAAATGATTTTTATTTTGTTTTGTTTTTCTAATGGGTTTTCTAGGTTATTTTATCACAGTTAGTTTGGCCATATTTTTGTTTCTATTAAATCAAAAATATCAGACCTATTTCTATATTAAATTCATTGGGCATTACTGTGTTTTTATTCCAACACATGCTATAGCCTTAAGTACAAAATTCTACAATGTTTTTAACTACAGCATTCCTTTAATCTAATTATCAACCAGAATTTGACAGTTAATCCTTTTGTTCACTTCCAGCATTGTTAAAGTATAACATCAGGGTTACTGATCAGTTTCCACTTAGTTCTAAATTGTTTATCTTTACATTAAATTTTGCTATCAGTCACTAGGTCTTGGGTCACATCAACAAAATCCTAATTTTATGAGAAACAAACAAACCAAAAAAAAGTAGTAGACTTCAAGTCAAAACCTGAACTGAAATTAAGATTCTATCAATTACTAGAACACTAAATTTCAATTTTCCTTTCTGTTAAATGAATAAAACAATTTATCTTTGTGATATACACATACCTTTGAGTTTCAAAGGAGAAAGCATTAGGAAAACATTACTATAAGCTGTAAGAGTGATATTAAAGTATTGGGAATTTTTGCTATTGTACCTAAAGTAATAATAAAAAAAAAAAGAAAACACCATTTCCTCCTATGATATAATGTCATCTTAGGCAGTTCAAGAAATGCCATTATTTTAAAAATATATGCACAAATAATTAACATGTACTTACACATATGTTTGTATATGCACGCAATATGTTTTTTTAAACTCTGGGTTTTTAATTTTCAAGAAAGTGAATTGTTTTCCACATTTACTTAAATCACATTATTAACAAATTGGCACCAGACTTACTTACTGATTTTGACCTACCTGGAAAGATAAGAAGAGCTTTTTATGAAAGAAGAGACTTTAAAATACAATTGAGTAAGGCAATCACATATTACAACTTTCAGTTGTAAATCTCACAAAAAGAACAGTCCTGTTGACCCTTTACATGTAGTTCAATTTTACCTTTGCATTCTAAGATGTACACATTATGTTCAATTTCCTTTTCCGTCCTCTATCTAATTCAGTGTTTAGGTTATTTTCATTTCTGTAACTCATCACTATTTATCAGGTATTATTAGCACTGGTATTTTCTGCTCCAACAAATGTGAAACAAATTTAAAACCAAAGGAGCTGATCTTGAAGTAATCCTAGAAGAAAACGTGGTTTTCAAATTCTCCACAGCCTGCACAATAAATTAGACTGAGTACAGAGAGACTTTTCACAGAGAAATGCAACATGTGTAGAAAACATAGATGTTTGCCTGGGTGCTCGTGTTTCCAGACTGGTTTTCCTCTAACCTACTAAAATGATACTTGACTTGACCTGAGCACTTCTAACAAATGGTAAATAACCAGATGCCCAGTAGTCAACTCTTTGTATCTTTGTTACCAGATATCGTTAGCTGGTTTCTGCATTATCCTTTCACATACTTGTAATAATGCATCATCACATCTCTTTAGTTGTTGTTTTTTCTTAATCATTTCACTTCAGTGGTTTCAAGCATAAACTCACCATCAAAAATATTGCACTTTTGTTATTATTTATTAACGTCTACCATGTTGGAATTCATGGTTTAATTATCACAAAACCTTGCCTTTGTGGTTGTTCAAAATGAAAGCAGCAGAGTTCACAATCTTGGCTCACCATGCTATCTGTCCATGGTCTTTGAAAGATGGCATATTTTCAAATATCCCAGACTGGCTCAAAATGCTGTCATATGTCACATTGGATTACCTTAGCCAGCTTGTGTTATGTTACATCAAGGATGTGACTAACATCAACCACATGTAATGCAGCAGAGCAGTGCTATCCGCCAGATAAATTTCAAAACGGCATGGTTTTTAGAAACCAGGATTTAGAAATTTCTGGTCATTAAAGAAAAAAAGAGATCTTTAAATTTTAAAAGAGATTTCTATTTTTTTCACCCTTACTTTCAAAGGAGTTGGCAGTTAGAGGCAAATTACAACTCACAATACTGAGTATTCCAAATCAAAGTTAAGCAGCGGAGAGACTCTGAAATGTGTAATATCAAGAGCATTCCAGAGCATGGTCAAGTGAAAGTTTTATACGAGTTACTTAAATGTGAGTTAAATGCGAGTACTTTAAAAAACACTGTTCGACTGAATATTTGTACACAAAGACACTAACTTTAATTTTAAAAAGGAGCAAATGTTGCATAATTTAACCGTACTTCAGGTTACACCAGTTTCCATTTGTATATTTGTATATTTTTCAGGGGACAAAGGAAATATTTACCAATGAAATAATCAGAACAATTTAAATATTTCTAACAGACATAATCTAAATTATGCAAATCAATAAAAATTATGTATCAGGAATACTGTTAATAGTATCGTGCAACAAATAGTGTCAGTTCACAGGATTCTACTATTCTAATACTCTATCAGCCTCCAAAGATACTAAGATTCTCCATGAAGCCATGAGAGTTCATTGTCAAATGAAAGGCCAAAACTCAATTGAGGCCAAAAACTCAAATGAGAAAGATTCTCATCTTTCATGCTCATGTGACTATGGAAATGCAGTTCAGCCCAGCTTTTTCTGATAATGGGATCAGCAAGAACACTGTCTCTCAGTTAAGCCTATTCATGGGTATCTAGGATTAACCAACTATATAAAGGATATACCAATTTCAAGTTAGAATTTACAATTTATCATATACCTTTTTTATTCTCCATTACAGTAAATTCCATCTCTAACCATTTTGAAATCTCTAACACTTCTGGCTCTATTTCTCTATCTACCGTGGCTCCTACTTTAGCTAGTTTTACAACAGCACATACAAATAAATTTTGTTTCTCATCCTGTTATGCGTTCTTGGATCCACAAAAATTTTTTGAATCAAGGAAAATTGTCTGAGCCATATTTTTTTAAGAACTGAATTACTAGTCTCAGTAGGGCTATAGGGTTTTCATTACTCATATTGTCCTGTTAGTTACCATCACTTAAGCTAGTGTTTCTCAATGGGACAATTTTACCCCTCAAGGGATAATTTACAATGTCTGGGGACATTTTGCATTGTCATGACTAGGGCTCTGCTACTAGCATCTGGTGAATAGAGGCTAGGGGAGTCTGAACAATCTACAATGCACAGTAGACCCTGCATAACAAAGAATTATTTGCCTAAAATGTCAACAGTACCAAGGTTGAGAAACTCCAGTTTCTAAGCTACTCATTGACTATGTGTCAACATTTTTCTACAAATATTTCCTTCGAATCTCTTTGATCTAAACATCCAAATGTCTATATAGCCTCTCCACTTGCATGGCCATCACCACAAGCATGAGCCACTCAAACTCAACCTGTCACAAATTAATCTTAAGTTCTCTCCTTTGATCCCTCAACCCCAGTCGTAGTGAGTGGCATCACCACCCACTACCTAGGGTCACAAGCATACCCCCAGAATCATCCTTCACATTGCTCTCATCCACATACCTAATCCATTACTAGGTTCTACCAGTTCTATGGCCTAAATATCCTGTCGTCTCAATTTCTCTTCCTCTAACACCAAGCACCTTGTGTGAACTACCAGCGTTTCTACTTCAGCTTCTTGAACAGACTCACCACATCCACTCTTAGATTTCTCCAATCCATTTGCCAAAATGCACCGAGTGTGATTTTTCTAAAAGCTCAGATTTCATCATGTATTAGCTTCTAATGTATGCATACTTCCAATACACTGAGAAAGGCTTTTCCTGTTTTGGTCCCAGCATGCTTCTCAACCTCATTCCATGCCACTCTCTCTCTTTCTTCTCAGCAGAGCAGCCTTCACTGTACCTTTCCTCACAATTCTCCTTTATTTAAATAGTTGCATGCTTCAAACTTATTTTGTTCATTTCACAACACACATTATTGACTATTCTAAATCATTAGTTATTTCAGACTAATGTTTGTAATAATCCTTAAACTTAACTTAAAATGTTAGAATTTATCACCATCCCTTTTATCCAATGTCTTGTTCATTCCTAAGTTCAGCTCCTTCAACATATCTTCATGCCTTCTTCTAAATGAAGCACATATTATATTTTCCAGGTAACTGCATATATAAACTACATATACTAATATGTCTTCCAACTGCCTTATACACTAGTCCAGTGGTCAAATTGTTGACCACAACATTTATTTTCCATTTTCCCTTCCTGATAGTACTACAGAGAGGTCAGAGATCACAATGTTTTTTTGTTTGTTTGTTTTTGGTTTTTTTGGTAGACAACATTTTTTCCCATTTCTTGGAGTTCTTTTAAAAATTATTCAATGTAATCATATGTAATTAAAATGTTTTGTAATATATGTCTAGGTCATATGTCCTATCTAATACTAAAACTGACAATAATAAGAGAATTATCGTTAATTGAGCCCTTAGTATGAAGCAAACACTGAGCTAAGTGCTATATACATAGCATTAAATTTCATAATTGCCGGAGGAGCAGATTGCTATTGTTATCCCCATTTCACATACAGGAAAACAGAAACTTAGAAAGGTTATTCCCCAGGTAATACAAACTAGGCTTAGGAAAGGCCATATGACTAGTTTTGGGGAGCAGAATGTGGTAACAGTTATCTGTCACTTTGAGGACAAGACCATAAAGGGTATGTTTTCTCTACCCTCTCTTTCACCAGCTCATCACTTGGATGTTGATATTCAGGATGACTGTGGAAGCCATTGTCAAAGAAGGCAGAGCCTCCATCAACCTGGTTCTTTGAATATACTGAATGAAGCAGAGGTCTTCCTCAGTCCCAATCAGAAATACCTACATTGGATTGGTAGGTGATTGAAAGATAAATTTGTTTATGCTAAGCTACTAACCTTTTGCACTTTGTTTTGTGTTTCTCTCTAAACATTTACTAATGTAAGTCAAAAATATGAAATGCTACACATTGAAACTCTTCTAGGAAAAACAGGCATTCAGTAAATGTTTAGTATGTGCTAAAGGAAAATACTTCACGTAGAAAGTTAATTGTTGGACTGCCATTGGTAAGATATCTGTTGTGAATAGTTTTCCTGGTGACAGTATAGATATAGCAACACAAGGTCTCCAACTACAAAGATTACAAATGCAAACTACTTTCAGCATGAATATTCATAGCTAATTACCTGAAAGTCAAAATATATTGATGAGTTGATTGGAGAAAAGATTTCTTTATCCAGTGGACTCTTCGCAATATTTACCAATACGCTATTTTTTATGAGATATCTTAAACTCTTGGACCTCAATTTCAATTTCGGTGATCTATCCAAAACAAGTTATACTAAACACATTAAAAAGTCATACACAGGGGTGCATGAGTGGCTCCATCAGGTAAGTGTCTACCTTCAGCTCAAGTCATGATCCCAAGATCCTGGGATCGAGCCCCACATCAGGCTCCCTACGTCTCCCTCTCCCTCTGCCTGCTGCTCCACCTGCTTATGTTCATTCTGTGTGTGTGTGTGTGTGTGTCAAATAAATAAAATCTTTTAAAAAATAATAAATAAATAAAAAGTTATATGCAAAAGTATCTCAGTTATAAATTTGCTTATGTAAATATTGGAAACAAACTACATGTGAAGTTAAAGGTATATATTAGGTAAATTATGGCACATAATTTTTTGTTTAAATTTTTTTGGGCAATTTTATTGTTCATAAGGATACTTAGTATAATGTAAAGTATAAGATAAATATAAAAAATTTAATTTTCTTTTTGGGTTATGAATCAAGTAACTGATGGTTTCTACTTTGACATCCACTTGGCAACTAAGATGCTGACAGCCAAAATGTGGGCTTGCTTCTGGTAGGTGCAGGATTTTGTGGTACATGTTTTATGGTTTTAATTTCCACCTGGCACATTCTCATTTTTAATCCTTATTTTACTTTCTCACACATCCCTTGCTTATTTTGAGTTCATTTAAAACAACTCTATTGTTGCATACCAGTAGTACCTAAAGTTCATTACACTTATCATATGCTAGGATTATACTAAGCAGTTAAAATATGAATCAATGACTCCTCTTAATTACCCTAAGAGGTATATAGGATGATGGTAGTATTCATATCATACAAACAAGGAAAGAGACAGGAAGGAGGAGTCATCTGACCAAGTTCCCACAGTTGAAGACAAGCAACACTGCAAATATAGGCAGTGTGCTTTCATATTTAAAGCTCACAAAGGAGGGCATCTGGGTGGCTCAGTTGGCTATAGGTGCCTATCTTTGGCTCAGGTCATGATCTTACGGATCTGGGATTGAGTTCTGTATCAGGCTCCTTGCTCAGCAGGAAGCCTGCTTCTCCCTCTCCCTCTGCCTTCTGCTCCCTTGCTTGTGCTCTCTCTCTCTCTCAAATAAATAAATAAAATCTTAAAAAAAAAACCTCACAAAGACTATGCTTGTGTCTTAGTAAGTCACCTTAAAATTTTGGGGGATGAAGCTAAGATAAAAACACATTATCAATTTAATAAATAGATTTTAAAATGTGAAACATCTTTTTAGAAACTAGAAAATAGCTACATTTTAAAATGAGAATCTTCAGCAAGGGAAACCATCAACAAAGGAAAGGCAACCTACCAAATAGGAGGAAATACTTGCAAATGATACATCTGATAAGGGGTAACATCTAAAATATATGAAGAATTCATACAATTCAATAGTGAAAACAAACACAGTCCAATTAAAACATAGGCAAAGGATCTGAATAGACATTTTTCCAAAGAAGACAAACAGATGGCCAATGGACATATGAAAAAGTGCTCAAAGTCATCAATCATTAGGGAAATCCAAAATCAGCCATCACTTAATAGCTATTCTCAAAAAGACAAGAAATTTAACAAGTATTGGCGAGGATGCAGAGAAAAGAAAACATGTGGACATTGTTGGTGGCAATGTAAATTGGTGCAGCCCTAAAGGAAAACAGTATAGAAGCTTCTCAAAAAATTGCAATAGAACGATCATATGACCCAACAATTCTATTTCCAGGTATTTACCCGAAGAAAATAAAAACACTTAACAAAAAGATATATGCATCCCCAGGTTCACTGCAGCGTTATTTACAATGGCCAGGATGCTGAGACAACCCAAGTGTTCATCACCAGATGAGTGGATAAAGATGTGCGTGCACAAACCTCCCCCCAATAAACAGAGGAACATTATTCAGTTGTAAAAAAGAAGGAAAGTTTGTCATTTGCAAAAACATGAGTGGCGCTTGAGGGCACCACACTAAGTGAAGTAAGTCAGAAAAAGACAAATACCATATGATCTCACTTATATGTGGAATCTAAACAAACAAAAAACCGAGCTCAAAGATATAAAGAACAGATTGGTTGCTCAGGAGAGATGGATGGAAGAAGAAAAAAAGTACAAAATTCCAGTTATAAAATTAATAAGTCTTGAGGATGTAATATACAGTATGTTGACTATAGTTAATAATATTGTATTACATATTTGAAAGTTGCTAGGAGAGTCAATCTTAAAAGTTCTCATCAGAAGAAAAAAACTATAACTATGTATGGTGACAGATGTTAACTAGACTTATTATAGCAGTTACATCACTATATACAAATACCGAATCATTACACTGTACACCTGAAACCAATATTATCTTATATGTCAACTATATCTCAATTTAAAAAATAGACTTGCTCACATACCTGGAAAGTCCATGTGATGGATCCAAAGCTGTAACTGGATCCAGGTGTCTGAATCTGCCTCTTGGGTTTGCTTTTTTTCTCTATAGGTTTCATTCTCAGGCAATGTCCCCTATTCTTAGAGTGGCAGTGATGATCCATGGAAACTCCAGTCTTCTGTGGTCTTAGTTCTCATCATCTCAGTGAACTAGAGCAGGCTTCAAGATACAGCACAGGGAGGTGGGAAAAGCCCTAGGAGATGTTCTCTTTGGTCAGGGTGGGGTCACGTGCTAATCCTGGACCAATCATTATAGACTCTTATTGGCTAAACCCTTAAATTTTAGTCCCACTGAACCACAAAGAATAGAAATGGAAATGGAATTGGTTTCAAGGAAAAAAAACAATATGGGGGACCTTAAAACCACAGATGTACATAATTAACACTCCCAAACATAACTGGATTACTACCCTAACATTTCTGAAAATAATAATAAGAAAAGAAAAGAAAAAATAAAACATGAATCTCATTAATTAATACAATAGCATATATAGTCAGATACATTTTCTGTTAAGATTTACTTACTCTTTTTCTATTGTACAAGCAGAAGAGAGGACTATACCCAATTCTTAAAAACTTAACCTAATGGTAATTGAAACCTCAGCTTTCCCCCTCCCTCCTCTAAATAGGGTGGCTTAAACCACTTCTTTTTGAAATGTATTTGCACACACATCACCTGGGTTATCCTGTTAAAATGCAGACTTTAATCCAATAGGTCTATGTTTTGCAGCCCAAGATTCTGCATCTCTCACCAGCTCCCAAGCATTACTGATGCTGGGTGATAACCACAGGGAAGTAGCAAGACTTTAAACAAGTAAACAAGTCTTTGGATAAAATTATAGCACTATTTAAGTTGAACACTAGCATAACACCTGAAAGACTTAATGAAAATTTCAAAAGTTCTTAATTTGTAGCCCAAGAATACTTTAGGGTACAGAAGAATGTAGCTGTTAAGGAGTATGGATAACCACATTAAGAAATAGAGGAAAAGTTACATTCTTGTGTGGTATAGAAAGAAATATTCCCTGAAATGAAATGAAGTGTATATTGATTATTGAGTTAGTACCACTTTTGCTTCTTACTTGTGTTAATTCATCATGCACTTAGATTTCATTTATTTCCAGCAGTCAATTGTTTTAATCAAAGATATGCCTTGCTTGTAAGCTATGGATCTCAGAATCCATGAACCCCTTCCCTGGCGGATCTTGGAAGCTAGCAGGAAGGATCTCACCCGCATCTGTGTTCAATTCAATTGTCTAAAATGGGATAGGAGCTAGTTTTATTCATTTAGATCTTCATTTGTTAGTGAGGAAAACAAGGTACTAACCCTCAACACAGACAACCAGGATTCAATTCTTACCTACACAGCTTAGTAGCTGTGATTGTTAGGACAAACCACTACATAGCCTCAATTTCCTCATCTGTAAATTGGGGATAATATTAGTATCTACCTTAAATGTATTTAGTGAAGATCAAATGAGCTAATATATGTAAGAGTGCTTAGGAGTATGGCACTTTATCAGCACTATAAGTGTTTATTAGTATTTGTCTCCTTGCAATCACAAAATAGTTTCAAAATGTTTAATACTAGCTGGTGATGGATCATTGAATGGTAGAGGCTCAGTTTAAGCACACAGAGTTACATTGACTGAACCAAGAGAATTCGCTCTTACCTTTTGGCGATTGTAAGTTATAGCTGAGGTTACTGCTTAAACACTAGATACTAACTAGTATTCACAGCAGGGGAGAATAGTTAGCAAAATCTCCAATTAGGGTTTTGTTTATACTCCCACTGGGAGGGATGATTTGTTAGTTTGAAAGAGACCCTTT
The DNA here is from genome assembly GCF_922984935.1 of Meles meles. NCBI lineage: Eukaryota > Metazoa > Chordata > Mammalia > Carnivora > Mustelidae > Meles > Meles meles. The sequence goes on from NC_060072.1 coordinate 34,011,581, forward strand.
GTGCTGATTACAGGTGTCAGCACATCCAAGTTTTTGGCTGTGCTTGAATACCTGCTGTGACATGCAAGACACAAGAAAATCAAGCCTAACTGTTTTAATTCAAACCTATTTTCACTTACAACTGTGTTGATTGCCCTAATCCAGGCTGAGTAACTAATGTGAAACAAAACTTTAAAATCAATGTTTTTTAACGGCATGAATAATTTGACCTAAATCAATGAATTTCCTTGTTGCTTATTTGCTACTAAAAAAAATTGATATTTAGTAATTAAACACCAACAGATGTATTGCATTCATCTCTTATATAAATAAAGTATGAGTTTAATTTTATCTTTGGAAGGGACTAGACTGTACATGTGCTTGTCAGCATGATTAGAATATTTTTGAAGTCAGAGAATTTAGGAATAAATAAATCAGACTCAGGTGGAAGTACATAAAAAATATTGCCAAAAATGGAATAAGAGAGAAATTGATGCCATCTTGGTTCCCCCCACATATAAGTTTTTATTTTGGGTGTGAATGTGGGGTTGGCTTTAAGGGGAGATGGATGACTACCTTCATGAAAAAGAAAACTAGATTGTGATCATTTCAGATGTCCTGATTCCTATGAAATCCCCAGAAAGTGATTAAAGAGGAATGGATAACCTTAAAGTGATCTTACAAATATATACATAATTATGTTCTTTTTATAATCTCATAATATACTTAAGATATTTCATATGTTAGGGTTTTTTTTTTATAACTAGCTCCTTAAGATTGATTAAACTCCAAATAACAGAATCACCCAAGTATTTTCAATCTTATGAGAGTGCTACAGGCTATTAGTTACTGCTATAATTTTACTGAATAACTAGAAACAGAAAAAATTAGATAAGTGGGGAAAAAAATTAAGTAAAAGTAACAAGTATGTCAAACTAATATTTTTCTTTTTTTAACTTTCAAAGGAAATGTCTGTTTTTATCAACTTTAACTTTTAGGACTCTTAGCTCAGGCTATAATAAAACAAACAACATAGGATTGTCTTCTCTGTTGAAGTTAATTTGAATCAGAACAGAGTATTTACCTTTTCTTGGAGTTTGTGTGATTCAAGGTTAGTCTATTTTGGAAAGACTGAGTGAGGCAAACCTAATCCTATTCTGAAGCTCATTAACTGGAAACAGGACCACACTGCAATCGCCTTTTCTACACTGAAGGGACAAATTAAGAATTTAAATGAGGTGCAAACTCTAAAACAAGGTTCTCCTAGTGGCTTCTTTTGTTTATACAGTTACACTCTAAATATAAAGCTGACACCATTCGTGTTAAATTTCACTAGTTAACTGATAAGCTACAGCAGAGAGTACATTAGCACTCTGGGTAGTCTTGTCAGTCACTCTAAGAGACCTCATAAATAATGTATGAGGATTTCTACTTTATGGACAAAAACCTTTTTAATCAGTGGGTGAATGGATAGATAGTCAAATAGATAAATACATGAATTAATTATTTCATTTAATTTTACATCAGATCTTAAAGATTTTAGGTATTATTTAAGTTTCTCCAAATAAAGGAATATACATTGACATTATGCTACAAAGATCTGGAATGTGCAACATTCCTCAGAATTGTACAATTGACCACAATGTCACAATCTTGCACCATTCAGCCATCTGCACAATGAAAGCCAAACTGCAGATTAAAGTAAGTTGGAAAACGGAATGAAATTCTTACACTAGTGTTTTAATCCTTGTCTAAATTTTTAAGCTCTCACTTAACCATCAGATATCTTTTCATCAGCAATCACTAACCAATTTCTCAAACTAACTGTGAGTTAGTTACAAAATGACTTTTCAGCATGTTTTGGCAATACAAAAGAATAATTCCCATGCAAAGCATTGTCCATCATCTATATTCAATATATATTTTGATGAAGAAAAACAGCAATAACTACTGAAGCACCTTGAAAACAGCTAAGAAGCACAGGAGGACTCCGTTCTTCTGAGGGAGTAGCATGGTATAGTAAATGGAGCAGGGGTCTTGACTCATGACATGTGAAATCTAATCTCTGCAACTAGCCAACTGGAGGTACACAAGCACGTACCTGGGGCCATCTTGGCCCTATTGTTTCATGTGCAAAATGAGGGTGATGGAGGATCTCTTTGTCCCTTCTGTCTTGACTCGATGGGAACATAATGTTACAATAATTTAGGCATGAACAGAGAAGTCAGAATCATAACCTTTAGACTGGGGAGGCCATCCCATTCTCAAAATTCCCCAAAACTAGTATGCATAAACTATCTACAAGTGCACCTTCTTCTACTATCTTCTGTCCCTTTCAGCTAGAGCATGATATAGATTCTATAAATTGCATTCAATATTAGAGAAGATTATGGTGATTGCTTACATGTGCTTTGGGGAGTGAGGGCCAAAGAGTCTTGTTCAATTTTCAAAGGAACCCATGAAAAAGATTAAGAATCCTTACTCCAGTGTCCTTCCCTGGTCCATCTATATGGTCTAGCCATTGTATAATCTTTTCTCCTCCTACAGTTTCAAATAATCTCTTTGAAGATTTCCAAATCAACATTAAGATTTAAATCCCGATAAAATAACTGAAGTTTTGGAGCCAGGTAGGATTGGATACAAATTCCAATCCTATAATTTATCAGAAATGAAACTTAGAAATTTCACTTAGGCCACATGGTCCTCATTTTTTATATATAGACTACTCTTTGAAATATTGACTATCTACTGGGTATTTACCCCAAAGATACAGATGTAGTGTAAAGTAGGGCCATCTGTACCCCAACATTCATAGCAGCAATGGCCACAGTCTCCAAACTATGGAAAGAACCAAGATACTCTTTAGCAGACGAATGGATAAAGAAGATATGGTCCATATATACAATGGAGTGTTAAGCCTCCATCAGAAAGGATGAATACCCAACATTTGTATCAATATGGACAGGACTGCAGGAGATTATGCTGAGTGAAATAAGTCAAGCAGAGAGAGTCAATTATCATATGGTTTCACTTACTTATGGAGCATAAGGAATAACACAGAGGATATTGGGAAATGGGAAGGAGAAGTGAGTTGGGGGAAATTGGAGGAGGAGACAGACCATGAGAGCCTGTGGACTTTGAGAAACGAATTGAGGGTTTTGGAGGTGGGGGGGGAGTAGGGAGTTGGGTGAGCCTGGTGGTGGGTATTAAGGAGAGCATGTATTGCAGGGATCCCTGGGTGTAGTGTATAAACAATAAATTTTGGAATACAAACACAAAAATAAAATAAAATTTAAAAAAATATATTGAGTATCCACACAAGTATTTTTGAACATCTACTGTGCATCAATGATAGAACTAAGAGGCTTGTCTTTTGTTGTTTTGTTTGATTTTTTTTTTTGTATAAGATGGTTAAGTAAAGATTCTTTGATCAGGTGACATTTGAGCAGTGACCTAAAGATAGAGAAGGGGTGAATTTTGGAAATGTAGGAGATAAGCGCATTCCAGATCAAAGAAATAGCCAAGTGTAAATGCCCCAGTGGTGAAGCCGGAACAGTGAGTTCCAGAAATACAAAGATATGTAAACTCAGTTGGAACAGGGGTAGAGAAGTTAGATGGGGTTAGAGAGGTCATTAGGCATTTTGGTAAAGATTTTGACTTTTTTATTCTGAAGATAATTAGCAGAACAGTGGCATGATCTGATATATGTTTTAAAGGAACAATTCTGGGGGCGCCTGGGTGGCTCAGTGGGGTAAGCCTCTGCCTTCAGCTCAGGTCATGATCTCAGGGTCCTGGGATCAAGCCCAATTTCGGACTCCCCTCCCCCCTCTTTCTCTGCCTGCTTCTCTGCCTACTTCCATCTCTCTCTCTCTCTCTCTCTCTCTCTCTCTCTGGTAGTTGGGTAAATAAAATCTTTAAAGGAACAATTCTGTTACATGAATTATAGGCTGAAATGGGGCAAGAGTGAAGGGAGACTCTTTGAGGAACAATATATTAATCCAAGTGAGCCACATGTTGCATTTTGCCAGGATAGTAGCAGTAAATGTGGTGAGAAATGGATGAATTCTGGATATACTTTGAAGGTAGAGCTTACTGCATTTACTTATGGATTGGATAGGAAGTGTGAGAGAGGAAAATAAGTATAGAATAGCTTCTTTTTTTTTTAATTTTATTTATTTTTTTCAGTGTAACAGTATTCATTGTTTTTGCACAAAACCCAGTGCTCTATGCAAAACGTGCCCTCCCTATTACCCACCACCTGTTCCCCCAACTTCCCACCCCTGACCCTTCAAAACCCTCAGGTTGTTTTTCAGAGTCCATAGTCTCTTATGGTTCGCCTCCCCTCCCCAATATCCATAGCCCCCTCCCCCTCCCCCAGTCCCACCTCCCCCCAGCAAACCCCAGTTTGTTTTGTGAGATTAAGAGTCATTTATGGTTTGTCTCCCTCCCAATCCCATCTTGTTTCATTTATTCTTCTCCTATCCCCCTAACCCCCCATGTTGCTTCTCCATGTCCTCATATCAGGGAGATCATATGATAGTTGTCTTTCTCCGATTGACTTATTTCACTAAGCATGATACGCTCTAGTTCCATCCACGTCGTCGCAAATGGCAAGATTTCATTTCTTTTGATGGCTGCATAGTATTCCATTGTGTATATATACCACATCTTCTTTATCCATTCAATTGTTGATGGACATCTAGGTTCTTTCCATAGTTTGGCTATTGTAGACATTGCTGCTATAAACATTCGGGTGCACGTGCCCCTTCGGATCACTATGTTTGTATCTTTTTTTTTTTTTTTTTTTTTTTTTTTTTTTCTCATTTTATTTATTTTTTCAGCGTAACAGTATTCATTCTTTTTGCACAACACCCAGTGCTCCATGCAAAACGTGCCTTCTCCATTACCCACCACCTGTTCCCCCAACCTCCCACCCCTGACCCTTCAAAACCCTCAGGTTGCCCCAACCTCCCACCCCTGACCCTTCAAAACCCTCAGGTTGTTTTTCAGAGTCCATAGTCTCTTATGGTTCGCTTCCCCTCCCCAATGTCCATAGCCCGCTCCCCCTCCCCCAATCCCACCTCCCCGCAGCAACCCCCAGTTTGTTTTGTGAGATTAAGAGTCATTTATGGTTTGTCTCCCTCCCAATCCCATCTTGTTTCATTTATTCTTCTCCTATCTCCTACCCCCCCATGTTGCTTCTCCATGTCCTCATATCAGGGAGATCATATGATAGTTGTCTTTCTCCGATTGACTTATTTCACTAAGCATGATACGCTCTAGTTCCATCCACGTCGTCGCAAATGGCAAGATTTCATTTCTTTTGATGGCTGCATAGTATTCCATTGTGTATATATACCACATCTTCTTTATCCATTCATCTGTTGATGGACATCTAGGTTCTTTCCATAGTCTGGCTATTGTAGACATTGCTGCTATAAACATTCGGGTACACGTGCCCCTTCGGATCACTATGTTTGTATCTTTAGGGTAAATACCCAGTAGTGCAATTGCTGGGTCATAGGGTAGTTCTATTTTCAACATTTTGAGGAACCTCCATGCTGTTTTCCAGAGTGGTTGCACCAGCTTGCATTCCCACCAACAGTGGAGGAGGGTTCCCCTTTCTCCACATCCTCTCCAGCATCTGTCATTTCCTGACTTGTTCATTTTAGCCATTCTGACTGGTGTGAGGTGATATCTCATTGTGGTTTTGATTTGTATTTCCCTGATGGCGAGTGACGTGGAGCACTTTTTCATGTGTCTGTTGGCCATCTGGATGTCTTCTTTGCAGAAATGTCTGTTCATGTCCTCTGCCCATTTCTTGATTGGATTGTTTGTTCTTTGGGTGTTGAGTTTGCTAAGTTCCTTATAGATTTTGGATACTAGCCCTTTATCTGATATGTCGTTTGCAAATATCTTCTCCCATTCTGTCAGTTGTCTTTTGGTTTTGTTAACTGTTTCCTTTGCTGTGCAAAAGCTTTTGATCTTGATGAAATCCCAACAGTTCATTTTTGCCCTTGCTTCCCTTGCCTTTGCTGTTGTTCCTAGGAAGATGTTGCTACGGCTGAGGTCGAAGAGGTTGCTGCCTGCATTCTCCTCAAGGATTTTGATGGATTCCTTTCTCACATTGAGGTCCTTCATCCATTTGGAGTCTATTTTTGTGTGTGGTGTAAGGAAGTGGTCCAATTTCATTTTTCTGCATGTGGCTGTCCAATTTTCCCAGCACCATTTATTGAAGAGGCTGTCTTTTTTCCATTGGACATTCTTTCCTGCTTTGTCGAAGATTAGTTGACCATAGAGTTGAGGGTCGATTTCTGGGCTCTCTATTCTGTTCCACTGATCTATGTGTCTGTTTTTGTGCCAGTACCATGCTGTCTTGATGATGACAGCTTTGTAATAGAGCTTAAAGTCCGGAATTGTAATGCCACCAACTTTGGCTTTGTTCTTCAATATTCCTTTGGCTATTCGAGGTCTTTTCTGGTTCCATATAAATTTTAGGATTATTTGTTCCATTTCTTTGAAAAAAATGGATGGTATTTTGATAGGGATTGCATTAAATGTGTAGATTGCTTTAGGTAGCATAGACATTTTCACAATATTTATTCTTCCAATCCAGGAGCATGGAACATTTTTCCATTTTTTTGTGTCTTCCTCAATTTCTTTCATGAGTACTTTATAATTTTCTGTGTATAGATTCTTAGTCTCTTTGGTTAGGTTTATTCCTAGGTATCTTATAGTGTTGGGTACAATTGTAAATGGGATTGACTCCTTAATTTCTCTTTCTTCAGTCTTGTTGTTGGTGTACAGAAATGCAACTGATTTCTGTGCATTGATTTTATATCCTGACACTTTACTGAATTCCTGAACAAGTTCTAGCAGTTTTGGAGTGGAGTCTTTTGGGTTTTCCACATATAGTATCATATCATCTGCGAAGAGTGATAGTTTGACTTCTTCTTTACCAATTTGGATGCCTTTAATTTCTTTTTGTTGTCTGATTGCTGAGGCTAGGACTTCTAGTACTATGTTGAATAGCAGTGGTGATAATGGACATCCCTGCCGTGTTCCTGACCTTAACGGAAAAGCTTTCAGTTTTTCTCCATTGAGAATGATATTTGCGGTGGGTTTTTCATAGATGGCTTTGATAATATTGAGGTATGTGCCCTCTATCCCTACACTTTGAAGAGTTTTGATCAGGAAGGGATGCTGTACTTTGTCAAATGCTTTTTCAGCATCTATTGAGAGTATCATATGGTTCTTGTTCTTTCTTTTATTAATGTGTTCTATCACATTGATTGATTTGCGGATGTTGAACCAACCCTGCAGCCCTGGAATAAATCCCACTTGATCGTGGTGAATAATCCTTTTAATGTACTGTTGAATCCTATTGGCTAGTATTTTGGCGAGAATTTTTGCGTCTGTGTTCATCAAGGATATTGGTCTGTAGTTCTCTTTTTTGGTGGGATCCTTGTCTGGTTTTGGGATCAAGGTGATGCTGGCCTCATAAAATGAGTTTGGAAGTTTTCCTTCCATTTCTATTTTTTGGAACAGTTTCAGGAGAATAGGAATGAGTTCTTCTTTAAATGTTTGGTAGAATTCCCCTGGGAAGCCGTCTGGCCCTGGGCTTTTGTTTGTTTGGAGATTTTTGATGACTGTTTCAATCTCCTTACTGGTTATGGGCCTGTTCAGGTTTTCTATTTCTTCCTGGTTCAGTTGTGGTAGTTTATATGTCTCTAGGAAAGCATCCATTTCTTCCAGATTGTCCAATTTGTTGGCGTAGAGTTGCTCATAGTATGTTCTTATAATTGTCTGTATTTCTTTGGTGTTAGTTGTGATCTCTCCTCTTTCATTCATGATTTTATTGATTTGGGTCCTTTCTCTTTTCTTTTTGATGAGTCTGGCCAGGGGTTTATCAATCTTATTGATTCTTTCAAAGAACCAGCTCCTAGTTTCATTGATTTGCTCTATTGTTTTTTTGGTTTCTATTTCATTGATTTCTGCTCTGATCTTTATGATTTCTCTTCTCCTGCTGGGTTTAGGGTTTCTTTCTTGTTCTTTCTCCAGCTCCTTTACGTGTAGGGTTAGGTTGTGTACTTGAGACCTTTCTTGTTTCTTGAGAAAGGCTTGTACCGCTATATATTTTCCTCTCAGGACTGCCTTTGCTGTGTCCCACAGATTTTGAACTGTTGTGTTTTCATTATCATTTGTTTCCATGAATTTTTTCAATTCTTCTTTAATTTCCTGGTTAACCCATTCATTCTTTAGAAGGATGCTGTTTAGTCTCCATGTATTTGGGTTCTTTCCAGCTTTCCTCTTGTGATTGAGTTCTAGCTTCAGAGCATTGTGGTCTGAAAATATGCAGGGAATGATCCTAATCTTTTGATACCGGTTGAGACCTGATTTGTGACCCAGGATGTGATCTATTCTGGAGAAGGTTCCATGTGCACTAGAGAAGAATGTGTATTCTGTTGCTTTGGGATGAAATGTTCTGAATATATCTGTGATGTCCATCTGGTCCAGTGTGTCATTTAAGGCCTTTATTTCCTTGTTGATCTTTTGCTTGGATGATCTGTCCATTTCAGTGAGGGGAGTGTTCAAGTCCCCTACTATTATTGTATTATTATTGATGTGTTTCTTTGATTTTGTTATTAATTGGTTGATATAGTTGGCTGCTCCCACGTTAGGGGCATAGATATTTAAAATGGTTAGATCTTCTTGTTGGACAGACCCTTTGAGTAGGATATAGTGTCCTTCCTCATCTCTTATTATAGTCTTTGGCTTAAAATCTAATTGATCTGATATAAGGATTGCCACTCCAGCTTTCTTCTGATGCCCATTAGCATGGTAAATTGTTTTCCACCCCCTCACTTTAAATCTGGAGGTGTCTTCGCGTCTAAAATGAGTTTCTTGTAGGCAACATACTGATGGGTTTTGTTTTTTTATCCATTCTGATACCCTGTGTCTTTTGATTGGGGCATTTAGCCCATTAACATTCAGGGTAACTATTGAGAGATATGAATTTAGTGCCATTATTAGCCTGTAAGGTGACTGTTACTGTATATTGTCTCTGTACCTTTCTGATCTACTACTTTTAGGCTCTCTCTTTGCTTAGAGGACCCCTTTCAATATTTCCTGTAGAGCTGGTTTGGTGTTTGCAAATTCTTTCAGTTTTTGTTTGTCCTGGAAGCTTTTGATCTCTCCTTCTATTTTCAATGATAGCCTAGCTGGATAGAGTATTCTTGGCTGCATGTTTTTCTCGTTGAGTGCTCTGAATATATCATGCCAGCTCTTTCTGGCCTGCCAGGTCTCTGTGGATAAGTCTGCCGCCAATCTAATATTTTTACCATTGTATGTTACAGACTTCTTTTCTCGGGCTGCTTTCAGGATTTTCTCTTTGTCACTAAGACTTGTAAATTTTACTATTAGGTGACGGGGTGTGGACCTATTCTTGTTGACTTTGAGGGGGGTTCTCTGCATCTCCTGGATTTTGATGCTTGTTCCCTTTGCCATACTAGGGAAATTCTCTCCAATGATTCTCTCCAATAGACCTTCTGCTCCCCTCTCTGTTTCTTCTTCTTCTGGAATCCCAATTATTCTAATGTTGTTTCGTCTTATGGTGTCACTTATCTCTCGAATCCTCCCCTCATGGTCCAGTAGCTGTTTGTCCCTCTTTTGCTCGGCTTCCTTATTCTCTGTCATTTGGTCTTCTATATCACTAATTCTTTCTTCTGCCTCATTTATCCTAGCAGTGAGAGCCTCCATTTTTGATTGCACCTCATTAATAGCTTTTTTGATTTCAACTTGGTTAGATTTTAGGTCTTTAATTTCTCCAGAAAGGGCTTTAATATCTCCAGAGAGGGTTTCTCTAATATCTTCCATGCCTTTTTCGAGCCCGGCTAGAATGTTCAGAATCGTCATTCTGAACTCTTGATCTGACATATTACCCATGTCTGTGTTGATTAGGTCTCTAGCCTTCGGTACTGTCTCTTGTTCTTTTGTTTGTGGTGATTTTTTCCGCCTTGTCATTTTGTCCAGATAAGAGGATATGAAGGAGCAAATAAACTACTAAAAGGGTGGCAAAGACCCCGGAAAAATGCGCTGTAACCAAATGAGAAGAGACCCCAAATTGTGGGGGGGAGAAAGGGGATAAAACAGCTTCTGAAAAAAAAAGAAAAAAAAAAAGAAAGAAAAAAATTTAAAAAATAAAACAAATAAAAAAATACAAAAAAGAAAGAAAAAATATATATATTTAGATGAACTAGTCAAAAAATGTTAAAAAAGAAAAGGGTAAAAGTTTTAAAAAATTTAGCAGAAGAAGAAAAAAGAAAAAAGAAAAAAAAATTGAAAAAAGAAAAAAAAATTGAAAAAAGAAAAAAAAAATTGAAGTAGCCACAAGACTAAAGAATCATAGGGAGAAAGCCATGAGTTCCGTGCTTTGCTTTCTCCTCCTCTGGAATTGCTCTGCTGTCTTAGGAATTGAATCTGCTTTCTCCTTGATAGATGAAATTCGTTCTGGCTGGATATTTTGTTGATCTTCTGGGGGAGGGGCCTGTTGTAGTGACTCTCAAGTGTCTTTGCCCGAGGCGGGATTGCACCGCCCTTACCGGCGGCCGGACTAAGTAATCGGCTCGGGTTCGCTTTTGGGAGCTTCTGTTCCCTGAACGCTTTCCGTAGAGTTCCGGAGGACGGGAATGAAAATGGCGGCCTCCCAGTCTCCGGCCCGGAGGAGCCGAGAGCCTGGGGCCCCACTCCTCAGTGCGCCCCCAGAGGACAGCACCCAATCACTCCCGTATCCCCAGCCTCTAGCCGCGCTCCGAGCTCACCCAGCCCGCGACCAGTTCAAGGTAACCCCGAGCCGAGAGTTCAGTCCTCGGCTCTGTCTTGGCAGCCGGCTTCTCCGTTCTAATAGCTGCGAGCTCTCCGACACTCCGACACCCCCGATCCTTCTGTGACCCTGCGGGGCCTGGGGCCACGCTGGTCCCGCGTGGGCTTCACCCCGGTTTAGCCCCTGGAGCAATGTCCCTCAGTGGAACAGACTTTTAAAAGTCCTGATTTTGTGCTCCGTTCCTCCGCCGCTTGCCGGGAGCCGGCCCCTCCCCCCGCGGTCTATCTTCCCGTCGTTTTAGATTCACTTCTCCGCCAGTCCTACCTTTCAGAAAGTGGTTGATTTTCTGTTTCTAGAGTTGCTGTTCTTCTTCTCTTCGCTCTCCCGTTGGATTTGTAGGTGTTTGCAATGTTTAGATAAGCTATCGAGCTGATCTCCTGCTACCTGATGTAGTCTCAGGCTGCTACTTCTCCGCCATCTTGACTCCTCCCACTATGTTTGTATCTTTAGGGTAAATACCCAGTAGTGCAATTGCTGGGTCATAGGGTAATTCTATTTTCAACATTTTGAGGAACCTCCATGCTGTTTTCCAGAGTGGTTGCACCAGCCTGCATTCCCACCAACAGTGGAGGAGGGTTCCCCTTTCTCCGCATATAGAATAGCTTCTTGATTTATTTTGTTTTGTTTGTTTTGTTTTGTCTCAGTGACTGAATGGATGGAATTGCCATTTTCTGAGATAAGCAAGAACAGAAAGAAATGTGGGTGAGGAAAGTAAAATCAAGATTTGCCTTTGCCTATGCTAAGGTCAAGATATCTATTAGATGTTCAAAGTTCTGGGGACGTCCAGTCCACTCTATTTATGTTGGTGTCTTCAACATAAAGCTGTGCTTCAAGGCAAGATTAGATGCAAAATCACTTAGGGAATGAATATAGTTAGAAGAGAAAAGAGGGTCAAAGACAGAGCCTTGGCTCATTCTCACCTTTCGAGGCCAGGGATATGAATTAAAACCAATCAAGGAGACTGAAAATTGCCTCAGTGGAATATTGTGAGAATTTACATGAGCTAATGAGTAAATAAATTGTTGGGCATTTATTTTAACAATTTTATATCAAAAACCATCAAAAATAGTATTATCTTTTACTCATACTCTATTTTATTCATATTCTAGTTTTAAACTTAACCTAAAATTCTTATTACCAAATACATACCTATATGCATCCAATTCTTTGTATCAGTTGCCCAATGGTCTTTTGTATCTAATCATTTCACTAGTACCTCAAAATCAATATGTGTACATTGAGTTTAACCACCTTTCCTGTAAACCAGACGATTCAACTGCATGGTTTATCCTGGTCTTGAGGATCAGTGTTCTCCAGACTAGGTAGAGTAAAAGATTTTGGGGTTTAAGTGCAGATTAAGTGGGATTAAGTGCAGAGTGTCATGAACTTGCTTTCTGAAACATAATTTTATTAGCACAAATCTAAACCTCTTAATGATGGCATTCAAGGCCCTTTTTGACTTGCATCTTTTCCAGATCACTCCTATTCCTACTTGCTTTTAAGAATAGGCTGCTCCGGTCAACATTAGGAAGTCCTTGGGAGCTGTTTTCAAATATGCAACCTTGAAAGAGTAATGTATTGTTGCAATTACCTGGGCCATGTATATGACTAAACTCAGTTAGGGCGTCCATATAAACGTTCAAGATTCCAGCAGGCGGGTGTGGAGATCTACTCGTCTTGCGGATACTGGAGATCAGTCTCATGTATTAGTTCCCTTGCTTATTAAACCTGCTGCCCACCAACCTGTAGTGGTCTGCAGAGACCACATGGTCCTCATTTGTAACATACAGACTACTCTTTGAAATATTGAGTATCCACGCAAGTATTTTTGAACATCTACTGCGTGTCAATGATAGAATTGAGAGGTTTGCCTTTTGTTGTTTTGTTTAATTTCTTTTTATATAAGATGGTTAAGTAAAGATTCTTTGATCAGGTGACATTTGAGCAGTGACCTAGAGATAGAGAAGGGGTGAATTTTGGAAATGCATCAACCAGCAGAGGTCTGCTTTGTTCTTTGGTCTCTCCTTGCCCTCCAAGTACAAAGGCCAGTTTCAGATTTCACTCAGAAAACCCTCAAGGTTGTGAGACAACACTGGGCTACAAAAGTCTTTCCCCTCTCTCCTGTTGGAACAGTGTGCCCTCACCTACCTTGGTTTGGTGCTGCCTGATTCAAATCGATGTTTGCTCAAATAAACTCTTAAAAATCTCAATGTCCTTCTGGTATATCTTTTAACACTTCCACTATTAACAGCTTCCCCAAGTGCTTTTGTAAAAAATTACCACAATATTTGTTGAACTATCTTCACTCCATAACAGCAAATTTATTTTACAAAATGAGGGGCTAATGCCCACAAGGTTGAATTATCTGCTCATGGCCTACGTAGTGACCACCCTAGAAATATAAGACTTAATGCTCAGTTTAATTTTCTACTCATTACAGCACACCACATTATGATTAACTAACTGAGTCACTCAGGCATCCCTCACACTACATTAAATAGAGATATTAAATAATCGTATTTTGAGTAACAGGGAAAATATATATTATGTAATGGAGTAGAGTTTGACTTTATAATATCCCAGATCAACAATTCCATGAGTTCTTGGAAAAAAAAAAAGGAGAGCACATATGGCCAAATTATGTCAACAAATATAAATACCTAGTACCACCCTAAGAAACGCAGTAACATCTACTTTGTAAATTACTTGCAAAATGTCTTTTCATTGTGATTTCACCTCCTAGTTTTGTTTCTTAAAAAAAAAAAATTGAGTTACAACTAACTCAGAACAATCTTCACATATTTAAAATATGCCATTTGGTAAGTTTTTACATATATTTACTTACATGAAACCATCACCAAAGTTAAGATCAAGAATATGGGGCACCTGGTTGGCTCAGTGGGTTAAAGCCTCTGCCTTCGGCTCAGGTCAAGATCCCAGGGTCCTGGGATCGAGCTCCACATCGGGCTCTCTGCTCAGCATGGGGCCTGCTTCCTCCTCTCTCTCTGCCTGCCTCTCTGCCTACTTGTGATCTGTCTAATAAATAAATAAATAAAACCCTGAAAAAAAAAAAGAAAAAAAGAAAGATCAAGAACATACCTAGGACCCTGAGACTTTCCTCAAATCCCCTTTGCAGTCCTTTTCTCTATTCCTTTCCTCAACTCTCCAGTATTCACCTCAACCCAACTGAGCAACCACACATGAAACTACTTTTTGTCACTATAGAAGTTTGCGTTTTAAGAGTTTCAAGTGTATCTTTATATCAGTTTAAAATTGATCCATACAGCACGGACTAGGTTTTGTCTGGCTGCTTTCACTTAACATAATTGTTTTGAGATTAATTTACATTATTACACTTCTCCATAGTTCATTCTTTGGTATTGTTGTAAGTAAATATCCCAGCCTATTGGATATATCACAGTTTGTTTATCCATTCATCTGTTGATCAACATTTGGGTTGTTTCCTGTTGGGGTTATTAAAATAAAGCTGTCATGAACACTCATGTACAAGTTTTTTGTATGGACATATACTTGAGTAACTATCCAGGAAGGGAATGACCAGGTTATTTATAAGCATATGCTTAGCTGTTTAAGAAATTGCCAAACTTTCTTCCAAAGGTTTTGTATGATTTTCCTTTCCCATCAGCAGTGTATGAGAGTTCTAGTCCTTCCACATTCTTGCCTTGACTGACTTGGTTTGGTTAGTCTTTTTAATTCTAACCATTCTTATAGGTGGCTCACCTTTGAATTTTAAAACACATATATACCGGGCAATGGGAATACAAAGTTTAATAACATATGCCCTTTCTTTCATGGATGCAACAGCTGATGAGAAAATGTATACTCAAACATATAATTTTAGCAGAGTGTGGTAAACTGTTTAACATAGTTGTGTAGAAATTCTTTTTTTTTTTTTTTATTTCATTTATCTACTTGAGATAGAGGGAGAATGTGGTGGGGAGGAGTATAAGAGGAGGGAAAGGAAGGAGCAGTCTCCTCACTGAGCACAGAGCCAATGCAGGGCTCAATCCCACGACCCTGAAATCATGACCTGAGCTGAAACCAGGAGTCAGACACTCAACTGACTGAGCCACCCAGGCGCCCCCAGAAATTTCTTTAACAATATAGGGAACTGAAGTCAAAGAAAGATTAGAGAAGATTTTTATAGATTTGCCACTTGAAAGACCTTCACATTACCCAACTAGAGAGCCAAGAAAGAAAAGTATAAAAGATCATAGCCTTTATAGCTATAGGGAGATATGTGTGGATAGTGCATGAGTGAGTGGTGGGAACGTACTTGGAAAAAAGGGATAGGGAGCAGATTTTAAAAGAATGTTCCTGCCATGCTAAGGGGGTCAAATATTTTCTGGCTGGGGACAAGATCTGTGCTTTTGAAAACAAAACAAACAAATGAACAACAGACAAAGCTCTGAAGAGTGGGCTAGAGAAGTGGCTGTGAGTAGAAAGACACTTAGGAGGCTAATCAAAGAAAATGGTGAGGAACTAAATTTATGTTTTAGTTTCCAAATAAACAAATCTTCAACATTTTATATTTTTGAGAACTATAATAAAAATCTCCCTCTCTCTGTGTTTCTCTCCCCCTTTCCTGTTCATGAAGACACTGATTTCCCAAAGGACTAAACTCTTTATTATACTCTTATGATGGAATCTCCTGAGAAGGAAACTCTGTGAATCTTTAGCCTCCATTTATTCTCTTAGAGATTTCAACTGCTATTTAGTCTTTTAATAAGAGAAAACCCACACAGCTCAGAACTCTTAACACAAACCTTGAGAGGATTTACAGAGGGTTTTCATTAGATTACATATGTCTTACCAGCCAGCTCCACATTCTCTTCGGTAACTCCATTAAGTAGGAATAATTATTCTTACAGTATATTTGAAAGTTCCATAGGGCAAAAGCCATAGCATACGGTTTTGGCTCTGATCACTTCCCTTAATAATAAAAAAAAAAAGTTTAAGTTAAAGAGTTAAAGTGGTGTATGGTATAAATTTATAAGTAATATTAGTGCCTGGGGTATATGAAAATTCTACCATTTATGGCTAAAAATTGCAAAAAAAGACCTTTCCACAAATTTTATTTTTCCATAAGAATGAGCAGTAATTTCACAGTATAATAAAATGGTTACATGTATGTATTTCCAAATCCATCTTAAAATGTCCTTTATTCTATAGCAAGCTAAAACAGATTTCAACTCTTCATTTACATGCATTCTGACATGTGTCATAAACATAATTCTAAAAATGCTTCCCATACAGTGAACAGAATAGGTTGCCCTACAATGATTACTAACTTATTTGGGTATAGAAAAGAATAATTACTCGTGTCCTTTTATATAGGAAAACAGAATAAATCTTTAGGGAACAATTGAGTTTCTACAATGTACAAGACAAGTTGTTGACCAAACAGAGCCAGGTCCTAACTTCTTATGTTTACATTATTATTAGTTCATCTTTATTGCATTCCCTAGCATTAACTTTCTTTAATATTCTCTGCTTTAGTGTTTCTCAAACTTGGCACTATTGACAACTACCAAAGATGTCTCCAGACATTACCAGATGTCCCCTTGGGGACAAAAATCAACCCCCATTAAGAACCATTGCTCCCTTCAAACACGAAGAAAGAGTTGTGCTTTCGTTTTAAAGACTGGTGTTTCAAAAAATAGGGAATAAAAGGCCCAGCATAAGGAATGCAAAATATATATATATCTTCAACTAAATTTAGATCTAATATTATTTTTAAATGATAACCAAAAATCTAAGTAAAGAGTAAAATAAAAATTTCATCATGTTGATACTTCATAACATTTCAATGTTCCTTAATATCTTGGTATCTAATGTTACAGAGTACAAACAATTAGATGACTGAGTATTCAATTTTTTGTATGGCAATGCAGTAGTAGAAGGTTTGTATGCAGTAGGTTCTCTTTGATCTATAATCTTTCACATTATTGTTTAAAAATATGCAGCATTTATTTAATGTATCTTCTAAAATTTCATAGTAGTTCAATAATGGTAAATCAAAGTATTAAATGAATATGAGTTGTTATATAATGCAAAGTGGCTAAGATCAACATTAAAATTATTACAGTAAATGTAATCAAATTAGGACAGACTGTGAGTAATCGCATATAATAAAGATTTGTCAATTCTGATAGAATAGCCAACTCAGTTTTTCAACTGCTGAATCCAGTTTTATACTGGTGAAAAAACATGGCCTTGGGACTTTACATACCATGTTTCAAAACACTCATAAGGTTTTCATACATCATATCAGTGTGTCTGAAAACTGAATATAAGTTATTTAAATGAATCCAAATTATGCAGCTTTTCAGTAACAAAAGTGAGAAACCCATAGAAAAAGAACCTTAAGGAAATATAAATTACATCTGCAATTCAAAATAGAGCATACTTTTCCACCCACTTTTCCCTATCCTTTTAAACTACAGCATAGATCCACTTTTGTTACATAGGTGAAGTAGAATACTTCTAATTTCATTTTAAACTGTCTAGAAAAGCTATATTCTTCAACCTTTCTCTGTTTAAAGTGAAATTTATTTTGAAATCAGGCATTGTTTGAATTAATTCTTCCATTATGTGCTAATACAAAATCAAAGTTAGTAGGCAATTTGATTTTACAAATGGACTGACTGTTAACATTCCTTCTAGTCTTCTTCTGAAAATCAATCTCAGAAGCAATCTCCGTTTACCTCAATAGGCTAAAATTATAATAAAAATTCAACAGCCAAGAAGAAAATAAGGTACCATAATTTACTCCGTTCAGCCTGAAAGAGGTTCCTGGCATAGTGCAATAAGAGAAATCCACCATCGTGGGTTCAAGAACTCTTCAGGAAGCGTGTGCAAATCAGTCTTCGTAGAGAATGTATGTGCATCGCTCTTATACTCCTGCTATCTTATGTGGCCATGGAGGGATGGGGTGATGAAAGGGGGAAACTGACAAACAGTTTGTTCTCTGATCCATTTTGCTTTGGCAGTTGTGTAATTCTATAGCTATCGTTTCCTCCAAAATAAGGAGACAGTGATGACCAAGGCAGTTTTATGGCACCACTCTTTATTCACAAACTGGATAGACTTTTGTTGTTTGCAAAGACACTAACACAACTACACGTTATTAATCAAGACTCTGTGTTCCTTTCCTTCCTGCTCCCTTGAAAGAAGGTTCTGATAGTTTATATTCATAGACTATTGTGCATTTTGGAAGAGTGAGAATGTTAGCCCTGGTTAAAACAATAACTTCTACCTACTGATACCCTATATTTGCAAACACATACAGAAGCATTGTTTGGTGTCAATGTCTGCCAAGATCCCTGTTAATTTGCAAAAAAGGACACATTCTTAATTAAAAGGGCAGTTTAGTGTAGTGAAACAAATAGATGTCCTGTTGGAAAACCCATGGTTCAGACCCTGGTTCCCCTGCTTGGCAGGTGGTCAATATATTGACACCTTTGAGTCTTTATTATTCGGAAGTGAGAACACTATCGTATGCTTCAGTTGTTAGGATAAGTGGAATCAGCCCCAATTATTATATTATTATTATAACGACCATAGCAATTATTAGTAATACATATTATTATAAGGAATGATTTGTTATTAAATATGTGTTTATGGAAATTAAAAAATACTGTATAATGATCAAAGATTTCATAAAGGGGATGCAGCATATAGATATGACAGATGGGGAAGTAGAGGGAAAATAGCACGTCAGGGAACGGAGGCAAGACGATGTTCACAGCACACATGAAAGACAGATAAAAAACCAGGAGGACTTTATCAGCATTCCATTACACACACGAACCCCTGTCCTATTGTGGGCTGCCTTGCTTCGTCTACCCTCCAGCAGTAAGAGAGTGAAGAATCTGCTTCAACGACTGTTCCCTTATCATCAGTTCTCTACAGAGCAGATAGAAGGATCTTTCTAAAAACATAAATCAAATTGTATTATCTTCTCCTTAAAATCTTTCAGTGGCATTCCATCGCAGCTGAAGAAAAGCCAATCTCCTTGCCCGCCCTTGTGAGGTGGTGTGTGATTTGGCCTTGCCTCCCTCTCTGATTCCTTCTCCTACCACTTCACCCCGTTGCACTGGCCTCTAGCCATGGCACCTTTATTTCAGTTCCTCAGTCTGACTTATAAATATTCCTAAATAATATTTTACGATTTTCAAGGTACTTACTTATGATCCATTCCACATTACTAAATACTCTGCTTCGTGCCTACCTTCTTTATTGCTATACTCTCAGGACCTAGATTAAGGCTTCATAAGTGCCAGCCTAAGTGCTCAATAAATATTCATTGTAGGAAGAAATGAAAGAACAAAAGCCGTGAGTGCCTAGGAACTTTTTTTTTAAAGATTTTATTTATTTATTTGACAGACAGAGATCACAAGTAGTCAGAGAAGCAGGCAGAGAGAGAGGAGGAAGCAGGCTCCTTGCTGAGCCGAGAGCCCGACTTGGGGCTTGATCCCAGGACTCTGGGTTCATGACCTGAGCTGAAGGCAGAGGCTTAATCCACTGAGCCACCCAGGCACCCCGAACTTTTTTTTAAACTTAATTCCTTGGTACTTAGGAGGGGTACAAAATGTGTTGCTGATTCACTTTGTGTGTAGGAGGATTTTTAAAACACTTTTTAAAACAAGGTCTTGAAGTTTCTAGCTAGTTTGGTCCTCCAAATATAAAGAGGGAATGCTAACAACAATCTTTCTGAGCCAATTATTTGTATTTTCTAGTTCTTGGAGCTTAACCAACATTTTTAGATATCTACGCCCAGAACATTTGGATCTATTTACAATGAACAGTATTTTTTAAATGATTGGTCAAATACTGAAGGGATGGATACAAAGGTAGATCAAACAATTAAAATAACAACCAAAAAAATCCAGAAATTGAGTATTATTTTATTGGTGGAAAGGAACACCATAACTCACAGTACTTAAAGAGAAATGCGTCTTATTAAAAAACCCATAACTCACTTCCTTTGTGACATTAACTGCAAAGAGCTTCATTTCAGCACATGTGTACAACACCCTCTAATTCACAAATCCTGCTCGGTTTAATAGGAAAGATGGTTTTGAACTGCATGGTTATGAATGGGTATTCTTTCTTCAGATATCTCTTGTTTGATTATCTTAAATTGGGGTTACTGTAACAACTGAAAACCTGACATGATGGGGTCTTTGTTCTTATACGGCACAGAACTGTTTAATTTAACTGTATAGCTCTGACACATCATTTCACTGCTTTGAAGCAAGAAGTAAGTGGAGCCCTTAAAAAAAATAGAAGTTGACTTGTCGTAATAAAGTGAGGAAGAAATTTTTTGAATTATTCTGTCCTCTCGGCCTGTCTATCCTCACGTCATCACGTTCTCAGGAAGAAGAATTGGCTGAAAGCTGGCTCCAAGTAAATCCTTTCTGGTACTGTTTCACAGAAGGACTGGAAAGTGACAACCCAATCGAGCAGCTGGTTTTTTCTTCCCTTGCCAGACTCTGCGGCAATCATATGAAACTGAGAAAAACCACAACTCAATCGTTGGTCTTCCACTTAATTTTTCATACAAATTTAAGGTCAGATTGTGGCCCAGCAACTGGCGAGGTGCTTAGAACGCAGAAGTTACACACCGGGCAGCTATCAGAGGTCTACGATCGGACGATGAAGAGAGTGCTTTCACGATGCTAGCAGAGATGGAATTAGTGCAATGCTGTATTTTGAGGACCATAACAATGCTTATGAGAAGTTAGTTTGTATTTCCTATGGGTTGTAAAATGTTGCCAGTAAGCAGAGTTGAAGAGTTTGAATACATTTTTGTAAAAGCATATATTCCTTTTAAAAACATCAGTAATTGCAATCCAACTATTGTAAATAATTATAGGCAAATTACAGATATTCTTACATAAATAAGAAGGTAACAGAGGGAGAACTGTGTATATTCTTGAATCCGAAGCGTCCATTAAAAGTAAACTATCATGTTGTTCCTATTTTTTTATTTGCTGGAGCACATGATTATTATTTTTAAGTAATTGAATAAAAGTGGCCATCGTATTATACAATTTCTTTTTCTTTTCTTTCTTTCTTTTCTTTTTCTTTTTTCTTTCTTTTTTTTTTAACAGGAAAAAAATATTTTTCGTAGAACTTTGAATACTTTGATTTTTTTTTAAACCTGATAACTCTCGTTCCAGTTACTCATCTGGAGGGAAATGCAAATATTAAACTGCATTTGTTATGAGTCAGTTCTTAACTCGCTCTTCAGTCTTTGATTAACATCTTCTATGAATTGACCATGTGATGCCTGATAGTGTCCTGAACTCTATGTTTTTCTGATGACTAGATTGGCCCTTCAGTAACATTTGCTCATCATCAATATTCTATGAATGAGGTGACGTCTCATTGGAAAGAACAGATTGAAAACTTGTGTCTCCTATTTTGTCACATCTGGGTGAAACTTCCAATGCAATGTTTTTACTTCCTTTTACTCTCACAGAAACATGTTAAAATTGAAGGACTGACCCTGTGTTCAAAGTTATTGTCAGAAACAGTGAAGTCATAGACTCCTGTTTTTAATAATCCCTCACAAAACACAGAGCATCATTAATCATAAATGACTGCAGATTTCCTAGATCCTGGCATGGCTGTGGGGCCTGAGCATTTTTAAGTGTCTTATAAATTCGAGCAGACAACAGCCTCATGACATTGCATAAAAATTTGTCCGTGATGTAAAGATGAAACAACAGTTGAAAGTATTAAAGTACTTAGAAACCGAGGATAGTTTTATTGCGTTCCAATAAATTATAAGTCGAATTTTCAATTACTTTCAGTTTTTATGTTTCATTAACATATCAATCAATCAACAACTATTTATTGAGTGACTACAGTGTGTTCAGCACCGTTAAACACTGTAGGGAATACAGAGACTTATGAGAAATGTATTCATTTGTGAAACAGATTCAGCGACTGAGTGCCAGACTCTGTCCTGAGTGCTTTGGAAGTACTCTGTGCTTTGTGAAGATAAGGAAGATATCATTCCTTTTTCCAAGAAACCTACATCCAGTTAGGGAGGGTTTTTTTTTTTTATTTAACACATAAATTTTTACACATAAAATTTAGGAAGAATACTGAGTAAATGAAATATGCTGAAGTTTAGACAAAGAAACTATCCCTTTGCTATTATTTTCAGGAAATATTTCCTGCTTGAGATGGGAACCAAGTTTGGTTTTCCATTTGATTCAGATAAGAAGGTAAAAACAGATAAATGCTTGTTTGACAACAGATAAATAGTCTGAATGCTTGTGTCCTGCACCCCCCCCCGAAAAAAACTTATATGAAATCCTAGCATTCGAGGTGATAGAATTAAGAGGTGAGACCTATGCAAACTGATTAGTTCATGAGGACTGCACACTCAGGAATAAGATTAGTGCTCTTATCAAAGATACCTGGGAGAGCTTGCTGGCCCCTTCCACCACGTGAAGACAATGTGAGAAGGTACCAGCAATGACCAGAAGGAGGGTCTTCACCAGGATACAACCATACTGGTGACTTGATCTTGGATTTTCCTGCCTCCAGAACTATGAGAAATAAATTTCTGGTTTTTATAAGCTACCCAGTCTGTTACTTTTGCAGCCCGAAGAGACTGAAATAATGAACCTATGTGTTACAGAAATAGCGCAGGCCAGGGTCATACATGTAAAAGACGTGTTTTAGGAGAAAGTGAAGAGACTGGTTTTACTAAGGGGATTTATGTGAAAGAAGTAAGGCTGACAAAAATATCTCAGCAATTTTATTTATACGGTGCCTCTTCAACTCAGTTCAGCAAAGTACATTAGACACTATGCATAAGACCTATGACTGGATTCCATAAGGAGAGGGAAATGGAAGAGATAGAGAGTACCTTCTCATGGAAATTTTTTTAATAAAGATTTTATTTATTTGAGAGAGAGAGATCATGAGTAGGAGGGAAGTGTAGAGGGAGAAGCAGACTCCCTGCTAAGCAAGGAGGCCAATGGGGGGCTTGATCCCAGGACCCTGAGATCATGACTTGAGCCGTTTAACTGATTGAGACACCCAGGCACCCCTCTCATGGAACTTTTAATCAAGCATTGGGGAGATACACAAAGAACTCTGACAAATGTTGGAAAGAAATACAAAAATAGTGCTATAAGTATGTAGGGCAGAAACAAGTCCTATGTGAACTGAGAGGTACCAGAACTCTTAATAAAGGTGCCATGTGAGCAAAGTCTTGGAGAGCATGGACCGATGAGCATAATTAGATCATGAAGTCATTTCCATGAGAAATGAAAAACCTGAGCATAGGGAGCAGGGAAAATTGAAAGGTGCACCATGAAAGAGTACATATTCACTTTAATTTGAATGCATGTATGGAAGGAGAGGGGCTAAAAATAGAGTTATATACAGTCTGCTGGAAAATGTTTAATGACCATCTCCCTAAAAAAAATGTATGCATATATTTATTAATACATATATTGAAAGATTTTATTTATTTGTTTTTTGGAGAGAGAGAGTGTAAGCAGGGGTAGGGGCAGTGGAGAGAGAGAGAAAGAGTCTCAAGCAGACTCCGTACTGAGCACAAAGCCCCAACAGGGCTTGATCTCACCTCTGTGAGATCATGACCTGGGCCAAAATCAAGAATTAGGTGCTTAACCAACTGAGCCACTCAGGTACCCCACGCATATATATAAATAAACCTGAATTTATTATAAATTTTTCTAATGCAAAGGATATATAACTCACAATTTTATAAATAATAATAAAATATGAGTGCCTTCCCGTTTTTGCTGCACTCTTGTATCCAAAGGCAAACTATAGTTGCAATTGACAATACAGTGTAATTTCAATATGAATACTGGTTAATACTTTTGCTTTCATTACTTAGTAAGATGAAAGTAAAACAATAAAGATGTATGCTAACTTCTATTCATTCATCAATGACATGAGAAAATTTTTTGTTGAATCGATAATAGCTTTTGAATAGTGAAATAATATTTTCTCAATTTGTTATAACATTCACAACTTGAGGGGTACAGACATGACACATGTTTAAGTTTGAACTTCATTATTATCATTTTTTCTATGATTTCCTTAAGTCATAGACCAGTCTGAGACTAAGGGTCATCAGAGTACAGTCCATGGACCAAATCTGGTCTACCATGTGTTTTTGTAAACAGCATTTTATAGCCATACAACCTCTTCCATATGTTTCCCTGTTATCTTTAGTTCCTTTTCTGCTACAATGGCAACCCCTGGTCCTCAAATGTTTCCTTAAAGGGCCAGAGAGTAAATATTGGGGGCCAACTATCACTGTCAAAACTATCACTGTATAAAGTATGCATCAACAAATAAATAGTCTAGATGATAAAACAAACAAATAAACAAAAGAAAAACTACTCTACTCTCCATTGCAGTGCATAAGCACTTGGGCAATCCATAAAGGAAAGAACTTGGCTGAATTCCAATACAAGAACAGCTGGTCCACAGGCTATAGTTTACTGAACTTGGCTCCAAATACTCAACAAAATAATACATTCTAAAACCTGATTTGTAATGTTTTCTAATTTCAATGGTGTAAATATTCTTGCAATGGTGATTTCAATCTTCCAAGGTCACATTCTGAATGGGATTAGTAAGAGACACAAAGGAGCATACCATTATAGAGTGTTTCCACCATCAAATACAATGCATGTAAATAATCTCAAAAGTATAATTATAAAATATGTTAAAATGATTAAAAACTGACGAGTCTTGACCATTTATTACCTTTGGTTTTTCTCATTGCTGTTTTTATTTATTTATTTATTTTTAATATTTTATCTATTTTACAGAGAGAAATCACAACTAGGCAGAGAAGCAGGCAGAGAGAGAGAAGGAAACAGGCTCACTGTGGAGCAGGGAGCCCCATGCTGGGACTCTGGGATCATGACCTGAGCCAAAGGCAGAGGCCTTAACCCACTGAGCCACTCAGGCATCCCCCCTTTGTTTTTAATACAGTTTTTAGTAATAGGTTTATATAATCTAATTTTTTATAATGGCTGTGTTTGACAACTTGACCATAACATTTTTGAAAACAACATTCACTCTTGGGAGCTGGTAAAAAATATCTTCACTGGCTAGAAAATAGGTAGAATACTTTATGGAGGGTCTTGAATGTCAAACTCAAGGGACAGAAATGTAACCACCAGGAAAAATGGCCTTAGAAGAGTTTTAAAATTGGGAATCACCTGATTATGCCCATGCTTTATTGAAGATTTATTTGGAAGCAGTATGAAATTTAAACTGGTGACAAACTGAAGAGTAAAACACCATTTGGGAAGTTCTTAGGGTGGTTTCAAGGATATCATGAGAAAGTAACCAACAATGGAGACAGTAGGAATGAAAACTAGCAGACTAAGGTAAACAAGGACAGGGAAATAGAACTGCTACACTTTGTTACTATTTTTATCTGAAGGAGAAGGCAGTTAAGGATGTTAAAGATGACATTAATTCCAAGATTTTTTATCATGTAAAAACTCTTTTTATAAAAATTATATATTCCTTTTATATAAAAGAAAAACAGATTACTTTCTAGCACATTTGATGATCCAAAATTTTGATTATTGGTACCCTATTATGAAGTAACTAGCTAAGATAAAGTTGAGCAAGTTACTTAATCTTTCTGGGCTTTAGTTTTCTCAAATTGTAAATAAAGATTGTAGTAGTATAATATCACCAATAGGTTATGAATTTTAAATGTGACTATTCAAATAAAACACAACAGTGTTTGGCAGAAAATAAGTCATCAATAAAATGTTATAAATTAATATTTTTATTTATAGAAATACATTTAAATTCAAACAGAATATTCAAGAACTATGCCTTCTCCCATTTACATCGATGGACAGATCATCCAAAGAGAAAATCAACAAGAAAGAGTGGCTCTGAATGACACACACTGGACCAGATGGATTTAACAGACATATCCAGAGCATTCCATCCTAAAACAGCAGAATACACGTTCTTTTCAAGTGCACAAGGAACATTCTCCAGAATAAATCATATATCAGGCCACAAAACAAGTCTCAACAAATTCAGAAAAATGGAAGTCATACCATGCATCTTTTCTGATCACAATGATATGAAACTAGAAATAAGAAAAAGTCTGGAAAGAGCACAAATACATGGAGGTTAAATAACAAGCTACCGAACAATGAATGGGTCAACCAAGAAATCAAAGAAAAAATAAAAATTTCATGGAAACAAATGAAATGAAAACACAATGGTCCAAAATCTTTGGGATGCAGTAAAAGTGGCTCTAAGTGGGAAGTTTAGAGCAACGGAGACCCACCTGAAGAAGCAAGAAAAATCTAAAATTAACAGCCTAACCTTACACTGAGAGGACCTAGAAAAAAGGAGAACAAACAAAACCCAAATCCAGCAAAAAGAAAGAAAATAACAAAGGGAACAGCAGAAATAAATGATATAGAAACTAAAAAAGAACAACAGAATAGATCAATAAAACCAGGAGTTGGTTCTTTGAAAAGACCAATAGAATTGATAGAACACTAGCCAGTCACATAAAAGAGAGAGAGAAAGAGGGAGAGAGAGAGAAAGAGGACCCAAACAAATAAAATCCCTAATGAAAAAAAGAAATAACAACTCACACCACAGAAATATAAACAATTGTAGCAGAATATTATGAAAACCTATATGCCAAAAAAGTAGGAAACTTAGAAGAAAGATAAATTCCTAGGAACATGTAACTTACCCAAACTAAAGCAGGGAGAAACAGAAAATTTGAACAGACAAATTGCCAGCAAAGAAATTGAATCAGTAATCAAAAAAAACCCCAAAAACATAAGTCCAGAACCAGATGGCCTCACAGGCAAATTCAACAATGCATTTGAAGAAGAGTTAATATCCATTCTTCTCAAATTACTCCAAAAAATACAAGAGGCAGGGAAAGTTCCAAATTTATTCTATGTGGAATAACCCAATACCAAACTGTGTCATCCCAATACCAAAACCAAGTAAAGACACCACTACAGGCCAATATCTTTCATGAATATAGGCGCAAAAATCCTTAATAAAATATTAGAAAACTGAATCCAACAATACATTAAAAAATACACTAAGATCAAGTGGGATTTACAATACATTAAAAAAAAACATACACTAAGATCAAGTGGGATGGTTCAATATTCAAAAAATAATCAACGTGATAAGTTACATCAATAAGAGAAAAGATGAAAACCATTATCATTCCAATAGATGCAGAAAAAACATTTGATAAAGTAAGACATCCATTCATGATAAAAACCCTCTGCAAAGTAGGTCTAACGGGATCGTACTTTAAAATAATAAAGGCCTTATATGAAAAACCCACACCCAACATCATACTCAGCAGTGAAAAATTGAGAGACTTTACCCTAAGGTCAGGAACGAGACAAGTTTGTTTACTTTTAACACTTTTATTCAACATAGTACTGGAGATCCTAGCCATCACAATTACACAACTTAAAGAAATAAAAGGCATCCAAATTGGTAAGAAGCAAAACTCTCATCATTTATGGATGATACTATATATGGAAAACATGAAACACTCCACTAAAAAAAACTACTAGAACTGGAAAATTAATTCAGTAAAGTTACAGCATACAAAATCAATGTACAGAAATCTGTTGCATTCCTATACACTAATAATGAAATTGAATAATGAAATTAAAAAAAAAAACCCCACTGACAATTGCACAAAAAACAATAAAATATCTAGGAATAAACTTAATGAAAGAGGTGAAAGACCTGTACTCTGAAAACTGTAAGATACTGATGAAAAAAATTCAAGATGATACAAACAAATAGGAGACATTCCATGCTTGTGCATTAAAAGAATAAGTAGTGTTAAAATATCTCTACTACCCAAAAGAGTCTACACGTTTAGGGCAATCTCTTTCAAAATACCAACAGCATTTCCCCCAGAACTAGAAGAAACAGTCCTAAAATGTGTATGGAACCACAAAAGACCTTGAGTGACCAAAGCAATCTTGAAATAGACAAAATTGAAGGTATCACAATTCCAGGCTTAAAGTTACATTACAAAGGGGTAGTAATTAAAACAGCATGGTACTGGCATGAAAATAGACACATGGATCCATAGAATAGAAAATCCAGAAATAAACCCACAATTGTATGGTCAATCTTCAACAAAGAGGAAAAGAATATACAATGGGAAAAAGAGTGTTGGGAAAATGACAGCCACATGCAAAAGAATGAAAACGGGCCATTTTCTTACATCACACACAAAAAATAAACTCAAAATGGATTAAAGACCTAAATGTGAGACCCTGAAACCATAAAAATCCTTGAAGAGATCACAGGCAGTAATTTCTCTGACATCAACGATAGCAACATTTTTCTAGATATGTCTTCTGAGGCAAGGAAAACAAAAGCAAATATAAACTATTGGGACCACATCAACATAAAAATTTTTCTGCACAGCCAAAGAAAAAAGCAACAAAACTAAAAGATGACCTATGGAATGGGAGAAGATATTTACAAATTATATATCTGATAAAGAGTTAGTATCAGAAATATATAAAGAACTGTAACAGCTCAATGACAAAGAAACAAAAATAAAAATGGGTGAAGATATGAATGCACTTTTTTCAAAAGAAGACATGCAGATGGACAACAGACACATGAAAAGATGCTCCACATCACTCATCATCAGAGAAATGTAAATCAAAACTATAATGAGAGATCATCTCACATCTATCAGAATGGCTAAAGTCAAAAACACAAGAAATGAGAGTTCTGGCAAGGAGATATAGAAAAAGGAAACTTCTTGAACTGTTGGTGGGAATGCAAACTGGTGCAGCCATTGTGGAAAAGAGTATGGAGTTTACTCAAAGAGTTAAAAATAGAACTAGCTTAGATCCAGCAATCCCACTGCTGGGTATTTATCCCCCCAAAATACAAAAACACTAATTCAAAGGAATATATACACCTCTATGTTTATTGCAGCATTATTCACAATAGCAAATTATGGAAGCAGCCCAAGGGTCAATCCCATAGGTGATTGGCTAAAGAAGAGGTGGTATATGTACAATGGAATATTATTCAGCCATGAATAAAGAATGAAATCTTGCCATTTGCAACAACATGGATAGAGCTAAAGAGCATAATGCTAAGTGAAATAAGTGAGATTTTTTATCTCACTCATATGTGGATTTAAGAAACAAAACTAATGAGCAAATTAAAAAAAAAAGAGAAAAACCAAGAAATAGACTCTTAACTATAGAGAACAGTTAAGTTACCTGAGGGGAAGGGGTGGGATAGGTTAAGGGGATTAAAGAGTACACTTACCATGATGAGCACTGACCAATGTATGGAATTGCTGAGTTACTATATTGTACATCTAAAACTAATATAACACTGTATGTTAAATATGCTGGAATTAAAATTGTTTTAAATAATTTTTAAAATACCGAAGAAGAAGAAGAAGAAGAAGAAGAAGAAGAAGAAGAAGAAGAAGAAGAAGAAGAAGAAGAAGAAATCAAGGGAATAGAATTCCAAAGAGAATACCACGTGTGAACATCCTGAGTGGGAATGTAAATAATAAAAATGACAGCTTTGAATTTAAAAAAAAAAAAAAAGGAAAAGGACATGAATAGCACTTGTGT